>NC_041707.1:35086008-35209937 GCF_900700375.1 Denticeps clupeoides
AATTTCACTAGGCGCACTTTAAAATGAGCCCTTAAGGCACATGTTCCAAGCTCGGGCCCGCAGGAATTTCCCCTTTTCTGTGTCACATTTTCACTCAACAGTCTCAACCACTTTTATAGAAAATCAACCAACAAATTTTAACAGTTGAACAGTTTTAGACGCTCACTTTCTTCCCCTGTTATTATGCTTTTATGTTCAGTGAGAGAATTGAGCTCTAGCTTGTCCTGCCAGGATTTTAAACCTGGGTTTGAATGGAGTCAGGGCCATTCTCATACACATGTGGAGGTGCTCGTTCGTGAGCCTGGAACGATATTTAGTTTTAATTATGTTCATTGTTGTCACGTCCATGCGGGCATGACGCGACGGGTGAACGGAGAGGAGGACGTGGAGTGACGAGGAATGGAGGACGCTTTCACCTGACATCACGAAACCGGGGTTTAATTAGTGAATCACAGGACAGGGGAGACATCCGAGACGTAGACACTAGTGAACACGGAACATAACTTCAAAAACCTGACAGCAGACAGAAACGAACAGGGCAGCTTTATACAATTAACACAGGTGAAAACGATTAGGGAACATTACACAGGACAACAATTAAACTCCGGTCCGGATCCTGATCCTGACCCGGACCGGAGTAACCCCCATTTCGGACCGGATCCTGACAATTGTGGAGAAATCTGTATTGCAGTGATGTGTGTAGCCAATCATGGTCAATATGTACAAGGCTACTTTGCTCAGACCAGGGAAAGTTGTCACAATAACCATTTAAAGCCAGAAAGTGGAAGGGTCAGTTCTTACAAACTGCTCTTTCAGGGCCACATCTCCTTGGAGATCGACCAATTCCATCCGGAGAGCATTTGCCCATTAAAACTGTTGTGTGACTTCCTTTGAGAAGCCTCTGACAGCAGTGATGAGAAATGGATTCTGAAGGAACATGGTGAGATGCTGTCCAAAGCTGAAGCTGTAAAAACGGTTGTTGAAGTTCACAATTGACTCATCAATAAAGTCAACATCTGGTCATCCCTGAACCTGTTCCTGCGTGCAGGCTCTCTGCAAGTCTTCCTTGAAGAAGTCTTCCATGACACATGTTGGACCAGGCAGGTAACACTCTATACTATTTCTACACATCCTATTTTACCCTAAACAAGTGAGTTTTCAGTGGCCCAAAACTTTTAAACCCTATTTATTTTATGCTGAAGTAAAGAAGGCTGCTCACCCAGATGAGCAGATGAAATCAGTCAGAATACATGAATGTTTGTTCATAGCGTTCCATTCTCTCCTCTAAGGCCTGGACAGTAGCTCCTAAATTAAGAAGATCTTTTAATCATATCCGAGTCATATCCTATACAAACTTATTATTGGTGTACGGGTCGCCAGCAGATGCTGCAGGAGCAGGTAGGCCTGCAGGATGTGGTCTTTCTGCAGGCTGGTCCTGAGAACTTGCAATACACGCTCCGGCCACAGGGTGGCGCACATGGGGCGCTGTGGTCGGTCGGGCGCCGTCTGTTTCTCCAGCGCCCGAACAGACACGCGAGTCTCCTGAATCCTGCATATTGAGTTCGGTAATCCTGCTGGGAAACAGGTTGGTAATGTTGCCTGGAAGATCTTTGTGGACTGGGGGCTTTCTCTGCCATTAAATCCGCCGTTTACATATCTCTGATATTATCATAATGTCACATCTTAGTGGAACACGTAAAGGCAAAGGAGACTTACAGGTCACTCACGCACTCATATGACCCAACATATATTTAATACCACTGCAATAGTGCTGATATTTAATAATAGACACTTTATCTGTGAGGTTTTAGGGTGTACAGATATTTCAAGATTCATAATAGTGTGTGTGTTTGTATCTGCATTTGCAGTGGATAATCAAGATTCGTCTATTCAGAGGTGTCCCCTTTGACCCTTCGGCCTTGCAGCCATCATGAGGGTCTGCAAGACCTGCGGTGGGACCGACATTGATGTTGACCAGTCCAGGGGAGATGCAGTCAGCATGGGCTGTGGACCAGTTTGTGAGATTGTGAGAGCACGCTTACTTAATTATTTACTCCAACACCCGCTCGTTGGAAACCTAGGTCATGGTGGAACTTGCATTTTTTTCTTTTTCTCATTGCACACAATGTGTCTTTTATTGGCCACATACCTAAACATGCTGTGTTCATTCTTAGATATCCGATTAATAATCTGATTCAGAGGATACATGTTGGGAGTAGATGGCAAGATCTCCCTAAATTCTTACAGGTGGCTCGCAGGCACGAGAAGGAAAGATCATTTTACCCAACCCACAATTTATTATCCATCCATGTCAGGTCACTAGTGTAGCGACTTTTACTAGATCCTGTCAGCACACTTACTGCTGGTCTAGTTGTTCTCGATACAAGTTTTTGGATTGCTCCTTGTAAGGCAATAAAGCATTTTTTTGATAGTATTAATCATTGAAAAACGGACTATTTTTCATAAGATGACACCGTGTGCAAAAGTAAAAACGTTTAGGATGTAGTGAAACTACATTATGCATTATTAAAACTGCATTATGGAATGCACAGTCGAAAAGCACATTGCATCTTTTTTTTGTTATGTAGCAATCTTATTCCAAATGTATTAAATTAATTTTTCCTTACATTTCTACACACACAACACACCCTAATGAAAATGTGAAAAAATCTTACTTGAGGTTTTGGAAAATTTATTAAAAAGAAAAAAAAAAGAGAACACATGTACACAAGTATTCACAGCCTTTGCCATGGGGCTCAAAATTGAGCTCCGATGCCTCCTGGAGGCACCTGAGCATAGTTGGAGTCCACCTGAGGAGAAATCTCTTGATTGGACATGATTTTAAAGGCACACACTTGTCTATATAAGGTCCCAAAGTTGACAGTTCATGTCAGATGTCAGGATTGACGGCACCTGGACTCATCGCCTGTGCCCAATCCGGACAGCGTTTAAAAGCCGGGGATTTCCGCCCCTTCGTCAGCGACGACATTTTCGTGGACTCTGTGCACGAACTTGAGTTTCTGTTTTGTGTTTTGAGTTGTGTTTCTACCCTCTATTCCCCTGTTTACAGCCATCGTGCTGATGTTTATTTGTGTTTATTTTATAATAAAACCCTTTTCCCAGCATGTCCCACCTCTGCGCTTCCCTCCCCGTCAGCTCGCGGTCGTGACATCAGAGAACAAAACAAGCATAAAGTCAAAGGAATTGTCTCAAGGCACAAATCTGGGAAAGGTTGCAGAAAATTTTCTACATCATTTGTAAGTGGATGAAGTTCAAACCACCAGGTCTCTACTAGAACTGGCCCGCCACCTAAACTGAGCAATCAGGGAAGAAGGTCCTTAGTCAGGGAGGTGACCAAAAGCCCAATGGTCACTCTGTCAGAGGAGAATCTTCTAGGACAACCATCTCTGCAGTAAAAGGCATGTGACAGCCTGCCTGGAGTTTGCCAAAAGGCACCTGAAAGACTCTCAGACCATGAAAGACAAAATATTCTGCTCTCTGTTATGAATGTCAGTCATCACGTTTGGAGGAGACCAGGCACCGCTCATCACCAGACCAATACCATCCCTAGAGTGAAGCAAGGTGGTGGCAGGTTATTGTCATTGTGAAATACAGCAGAGCACATGGTGACACAACAAAATGTGTCCTCTGCTTTTTTTTAGAATTAAAGTTTTTTTATTGATTAACAGATGATTCATGATTCACAGCACAAAGAAAGTTCTTAATGAGAATATCATATTGTTTGAAAATATAGTTATGCTGAGTGGTAGAATCATGGATATATAATGAAATTGTGAGGCCACCACCACTTTGACAACATCGTGCCCCAGAGAGACAGATTCAACTTCCCCCACTTTCCTAGGTTTGTTTTAATTTTGTGAAGGAGTGGATTGAAATTCAATGCTGTCATGCTTTCAATGCTTCACTTACATATGGACTTAACTTAATGCCTAAATAAATCATGCCTTTTGGGATCCATTTAAAATTGTACTGTGTTATCATGTGTGGGTAACAGTGTTTTGATATGGGCATCATTTCAGATTTGGTCCAGTTGACTTCATAGGCTGAGATTTCACATATAATATTCATTAAGACAGGCAAGGATTTTTCAGGGTCAATAGTCAGAAAGAGAATATCGTCTGCATATAGCATTAATTTATGCTCACTATCACCACCAATGACCCCTCTCACAAGAGGGTTCGTTCTAACCGCAAAAGGTTTCACTCCAATTGTGAATAGGAGTGGTGAGCGGGGACACCCTTGCCTCGTCCCTCTCGAAAGATCAAAAAAGCTGGAAGTAACCCCGTTTGTCATGACCGCTGCTCTAAGATTGCTATATATTACTTCAATCCACTTTCTAAATCCATCACCAACACCAGACCTCAACAGAGCCGAGTGTAAAAAAAAGTCCACTGGACCCTGTCAAATGCCTTCTCCACATCCAAGGATACCACAGCTACCGGTTCTATACTAGAGGAGTGTAGCAACATTAAATGTGCAAGCCTACGTAAATTATCTGAAGAGGATCTGCCCTTTATAAAAGCGACTTGATCTGTATGAATGATGTGTGGCAAGACAGTTTCAAGTCTTGATAACACTTTGGCCAGAATCTACATGAATTAAGCTAATTGGTCTGAAATTAGCAGTATCTGTGAGGTCCCTGCCTTTTTTAGTTATCAATTAAATAAGTGCCTCATTCATTGAGGTTGGTTTTTCACCGGTCTGAAAAGCCTCTTAATATACATTGATATGCATATACTTAATATATATATTGGTTAAAATTGGAGTAATTATGTCTACGTAATCGTCATAATATCCAGCAGGAAACCCATCTGTTCCAGGCGATTTTCCTGTTTTCATAGATTGTATGGCCTTTCTCACCTCTTCTTGAGACACTGACCTATCAACATTTGCTATCTGTTCAGGTGATAAAGTTGGAAAAGTTATATTCATAAAGAAGTTCTGTATTAAATATTTGTTTGTTACACCCATTGATCTGTACAAATTCTCATAAGAATCTTTGAAGGCATCATTAATTCCCTCGCAGGATGTTTCCAATGAGCTTCCTGTTCTTATTGCAGGAATTACATGAGCAGAACATTGTTCTTTTAACTGCCTGGCCAAGAGTCTAGTGTTTTCTCCCCCTGACTCATAAAATGATGTTTTAAGTCTAAACAGAGCATATTCAGCTTTCTTATTAAATATTTCATGTATTCTAATTTTACAATTGCAAATATTATTGAATAAGTCATCAGAATAATATTTAGCCAGCTCTATTTGCATTTTGTTTAGTTCTGCTTTCAATTTTCTTATAACATGGGCTTGTTCTCTTTTCTTTCTCAAAGAATGTGCAATCATTTTGGCTCTAATCTATGACTTTGATTCCTCCCAGACCACTCCCAGATTATCTGTGCTACAAATAATAATCTCAAAGTATGATGATAGATTCTGTGCCAATTCATTTTTAAATATATTGTCTTTTAATAGAGAAGCATTCATCCTCCATCTTCCTCTCCTAGATCTTTCTGAGTGTCTCACAAGACCATTGGATTTATACTGCTGTCCACAACTGAATTAATCAGATTTTGAGAAATCAAAATGAAGTCTGTTTGTAAGTATGATTTGTGGCAGTGAGAGTAAAATGTATATTCTCTTTTCTGTGGGTTGAACAGTCGCCATACGTCGATCAAACCATTGTCTTCCATAATCATATTAATGGCGAACCTACCTTTGGGTGTTATCATCCAACCTCCAGTGTGTCTATTTTTATCAAGTATGCCATCTAGTACCTTTGGTTTCCTTTATCACTGACAAGTTCCGTTTTTTACGAACCAAAATGAGAACACCATTATTCTTACTGGACAAGGAGCTATGAAAGACTTGCCCTACCCAGTCTCTTTTGAATTTTTGTGCCTCTGCATCCTTTAGGTGTGTTTCTTGAATGAATGCAATGTCAGCCTGCCTGTGTTTAAGATAAAAAAGCACCTCTTTCCTTTTCGTAGGGCTGCCACAACCATTAATATTCCAGGAAACTACTTTAACATAATTGCTATTTGCCATTTTTGAATAACCTCCTTGTGCCAGTATTATATACAAGCGTGCTTAAACTACTACTATGAATTATCAAAATGTTTTTCATTTTGGACTTTACAAAACTGACCAAACTGGTCAACAAGAAAGTCAACGCAAAATATATAAATAAATTGCTTTCTCTTAATTGGAAGTTTGTTTACCTTAAAGTAATTAAAAATAAAAAAATCTAAATATATAAATATCTAAAAATAAAATAAAGTGTATTTCGGTTTGTGAAATGTCCTACTGACCACAACTAGTGTCCGTTACATCCATACCTTTCTCATATTCTGCTTTCGTTTATTCAGCGTCATCAGGTTTGTCAGACCCCTCCTGGCTCAGCCCCTCCTTCGTCCCAGCTGAAACCTCTTGCCTACCTGGGTACTCTTAATGGCCGAGCCCCCCTTGAGGGGGACCCCGGCCTGCCCTCCTCACCGGCTACCTGAGGTTGCAGGCCCATTGCTTCCTTGCCTATCCCCCCTGAGGAGGAGACTCCAACCCGCAGTGCCACGCCACCATGCCCTGGCGTCTGCGGGTCAGGGACCTCCTCCTTGGGGTTCTGATTGGCAATGCCACTTGGGGGATGAGACGAGGGTTGAGAGATGCGACATACGGATATCACACACATATACACACACAAACACTGCGGGTCATCTGGCACTCCGTCTAGTCTCTCTGTGACCTTCTCCAGAGGTGGGAACTGAAGTGCCAACCCAGGGACATCTACACACAGCCACCCAGCGCTGTCACCCCTCTCAATGGCTTCGCCGGTGGGCGGCTTCTTAGTGCTGGAACTGGGTGCTGACATCTGTCTGGTGTGTCTGTGTTCTCCTGCAGGGTACTGGCTGATCAGTCACTGCAGGCTGTGGCGTTACATTTACGTTTACATTTACAGCATTTATCAGACGCCCTTATCCAGAGCGGCTTACAATCAGTAGTTACAGGGACAGTCACCCTGGAGCAACTTAGGGTTAAGTGTCTTGCTCAGGGACACAATGGTAGTAAGTGTGATTCGAACCTGGGTCTTCTGGGTCATAGGCGAGTGTGTTACCCACTGGGCTACTACCACCCCCTAATGGCGTGAGTGTGGTGGACACCCGGAAACAGCTCTACCAACCTGCAGTAGTTGCAGTACAGGGAGCAGGCATAGCATGTTGCAGATGGCAAGGCACGACTGCAGTGACCAGGCAGAGGGCAGAATGCAGCGCTGCTGACGGTGGTGGGCGTGCAATGGTAGGTGACCCCTATGGACTCCTCTCGAGTGGTGGTGGTAGGCGTGAGCAGGGAGCAGGGACGGGTGGTTGCCAGGAGGGGGTGATGTTGTCTGCTGCGGGCTGGAGTGCTGATACAGCGCTGTTGCCTGCAGGGGAACATCAGTGCAGAAGGAGAATGAGTTTATGATTAACGCAGTAGGGGCGGGTTTACCTCAAAGCAGAACCTGGCTGGCAACATCCATCGCATGCTTTGTCCAGCACTCCACTGGACCGCAAAACTCTCCTTGCTCTTGTCATCTTCGTTCACCAGGAAGTCATGTGGGCCCACACCACACTGGCGAGGATCCAGGAAGGGCACTGTGGGAGGTACAGACCCTGAACTGTCCAGACACCAGCTCGCCATGTCTTCACTCTCGTCGCTGTCTGTGTCATCCGCATCAACGGGGAGGCTTCACAGCAGCGGTCCATGTCTGACATCTCGAACATGGTGGGGGCCGCGTCCTCCATGCCCACACCGCTTCCTCGCCACAGTCATTGGCCTCCTCGTCGCTCTGCCAACTCACCTGCCGATCGTACCACTTCCAGGAGAGCCAAAACAAAGAAAACAGGATACAAATGGAAATGAACACACAGGCATGAGGCACTAGGCCAGGGACATACACAAACAAAAGTAACTCAATGTCCACATTGCGACGATGTCTGCATGCTGCTTCACAGGTTTTATGGAGTCCCGATACATTAAGACCAATTTTTGTCAGATGGGATGGATCAGGACTCCATAAACAGCTGTGACGGCCCCATGGCCCCGGTACGTCACAATGGGGGGGTCATAAATTATCCAGTGTTTGCTCTGTAAAAGACAAATCACAAATTAATTTTTATAATGAAGAGCATTTTTATATTACATGTATTACATTATTTACAGTAAGATATTTTATGTCATATTATATGATGTTATTATAAAATAAAGAACAGACAAACAGATAGATAAAAATGAAAAACAACAATGTTTAGGGCAAACCAATTATTCAACCCAGGCCAGGATTCGAACCCGGTATTTCCACCATGAAGGTGAATGTGTTACCAATACACCACCAGGGTTTTTGGTTTGGTTTGCCAATTCATACTGGTTCACAGAACAACCAGAAGTTTGACTAAATTTAGCAGCTGATTTAAACTAATTATAACTCAATTTTGGCTTGGAAAGCAGTGAAAGGTTAAAAGACGATAGGATAAAAGGATGAAGAGGGAAGAGTGGAATCATTGTTAAATTTGTTCATTTGGGGAATGGATAAAATAGCAAAAAATTAAGAGTAGAGGAAAGATCAGGAAGAGTGGAATGCTAATGCTAGCATGCTAAAATAAAAAATGCTAACTGGGTCTGGCCACAATGCGTCACATAAAATATGATGACGTTTGGAGCATGTTACAGAGAATAAATGGGAGAGATGGAAAGAATAAAAGAGAAGTTGCTGATGCTGAATTGGTGGTTGAAAGGCTGAAAGTGTTATTGTTGCTCTGTAAAATGCATGTAAGCGAAGGAGTGCCGGCTTAGCTATTTGGCAAAGAGGGGTTCATGGAGATGTGGCATGTTGAATTTTGGGTGTCTACAATAAAAATTGTGGTTCTGAGCAATGTGTGTGGCACGCAGGTGGAGTCACGGATTGCTTAAAAAAGTAGCAGCAAACTTCTGCACTATGGGCCGGATAAACGTGTGCGATTAAAACTGTAGGACTAGATGCAGTTGGAATAATAATAACAAGAAGAAGAAGAAATAGAAAAAGAAGATTTTGATTTTCCAAGCCAAAATAATTATTAGATATTAAACAAAACAATGTTTTGAATGTTTTGGGTGTGGGAAACCGGAGTACCCGGAGAAAAACCCACGTGAACACGGGCAGTGCGCGCCAACTCCACACAGAAAGAACCCGGGCCAGGACTAGAACCAAGTTTCTTTCTATAAGGCAGCAGCTCCAAGCACTGTACTACCGTGTCACTAGAACAGCACACGTAAACACACAGACATCATATCAATTAAAGTCCTGTCTATACTAATTGGCTAACTTACATATTACGTATTATCACATACTATTATTACCTAATTTACTATATATATAACTAAATAACTATTACTACCTAACTTAATACATACTACTTACTAACTTTTACTACCTAATTTACTACATATAACTTAATAACTATTATAACCTTACTTACTACATACTACTTACTACCTATTATTACCTAACTTGCTACATATTAATAAATAACTATTACAAACCTAACTTACAACATATTACCTAACTTACCTCTCACTTACTTACCCATTACTTAGGCCAAATGTAAGGGTAGTACCAGCGGTCAGCCAGTACGCTGCAGATCCTGGACGCCTCTTCTCGCTGCTGCTGAGCCTCTCTTCATTTCTTCTTGCTCTGATATCATTCCTCCCAAATGGAAAGCACACAGGACTGGGTGGAATCAGCTTTTCCATCTGAGTGCTGAAGAGACAGACCAGGGGGTAACTTAATAACTATTGTAACCTAACTTACTACATATAACTAACTAACTTCCTTCTCCCTGAAGGAAGTTCTGTCTGGGCAGCAGCAATCAGTAAAGGAGAAAAAGAGAAGAAACAAAACATGTCAAAGGAAGCTGCGAGAGAAAATACACAGTGAGGCAGAGTAAAAGGAGGAACACCTCCAAGATGGAAAAAAAGAGTGGAAGAAGGTAAGACAAAAAATATCAATGACTTGAATGAAAAGCGAAAGATAAGTCAGAGAAAAGCTTGGAAACGTAGACAACAGGTATCTAGATAATGTAAGAAAAGTCGCAGGTCACCATTAACTCTCCCAGATCAGGATCAGGCTTAATGACAAATGATTTTTTTCATTAATTTGTTCAAGAAAACACCACAAAAATTTTTTTGAAGTTTTACCCTCAGTCGGTTTCGTCCAGGTCCGAGCGCCCAGTAGACATGCAGCAGCAGGACGCTGAACTGGGTCTAGGCCGAACGCTGTTGGTTCTCTTGCTGCTGTTGGTTCCTGGATGTCCTGGTCCTCCTCGCTGCTCCCTCATGATCCTGGCCGCCTCTTCTCGCTGCTGAGCCTCTCTCTTCATGGCTTCTCGCTCTGCTATGATGCTGGACGATGTGAGCCAAGAAGGCCGTTTCCTCCCAAATGGAAAGCCCACAGGACTGAGCGGAATCAGCTTTTCCATCTGAGTGCTGAAGAGACAGACCAGGGGGTAACTTAATAACTATTGTAACCTAACTTACTACATATAACTAACTAACTATTACTTCCTAACTTACTACATACTACTTACTATTATTATCTAACGTACTATATATAGCTTAATAACTATTGTGGCCTAACTTACTACACATTTCCTAACTTACCTCTCACTTACTTCCCCATTAATTTGGCCAAACGTAAGGGTAGTGCCAGCGGTCAGCCAGTACGCTGCAGTCCATCCCATTACGTGTGATCCTGGCCGCCTCTTCTCGCTGCCGCTGAGCCGCTCTCTTCATGTCTTCTCGCTCTGATATCGTGATGGACGACATGAGGCGAGAAGACGGTTTCCTCCCAGATGGACAGCACACAGCAGTGGATGGATTTGTCTTTTCCATCTGTGTGCTGAAGAGACGGACAAGCTTGTCCCGGGGCAGCTTGGTCCATGGGGTGGTCGGGTCTGGCTGCGTCCCGGTGGCCTTCATGCCTGCCTCTGGTGAACTGGTCACAGTGGTGACAGGCAGAGGCAGCACGGTGGATGTTCCAGGCTGCGGTCTTCTGTATGGACAGCTTGTCTCATTCCTCCTGGACAAGGTGCCTGGACCGGTCCTCTTGGCTGTAGTGTAGGGAAGAGGTGGCTTGGCTGTGGAGCCTGTCAGGGGCAGCTTGGTCACTGTGTTGACCTCTGACGTCCCGGCCTTGGGGTGTCGCTGGGGCTTCCTGGGTGCAGGGTATCGCTCCAACTTCTTTGACCGTTTTGCTGGTTGGGGCATTGGGTCAATCAGAATTGCTAAACCTTCAACAGAGACAATAACAAGATTAACCATGAGTGTAAAATCTTCAACAGTAACATGTAAGACTTAACAAGATAACTGGAAATTATGCGCTTGTTAAAATTGTCTTTTACTTTAAAACTGTGCTGATTCTGAAATCTTTACGTTAATTATAGTGCATGTTGGGATGTAAAACCCTGATTCTTGAAACTTTAGCAAAAACATGTCCCACTAAGAAAAGTGCTCATTCTATTAGAAATTAAAAACATTTTCATGATTAAAATTCTCAAGGTTATAATCAGGGTGTTTTTTGCACATTTGAAAGGATTCTTTTCTAGGCTTACTCATAATTTTTAATAATTTAAATGATTATATGCTGGCCACTGCCGACAAAATCAATTGGCTTTGTATAGGAGATAACAAACTCCTCAAACCCACATTATCATCACCACCATCAGATATTTATAAAAAGCAATAAAATCAGGCAACTACAAAGTCAACTACATTCCCGAGGACCCATTTTCAAACATTCAGCTCTAGTGCAGGCTTTAAGATCACACAGGCTCCTGTAAGCTCGCTGTTTTATGTTTTGTTCAAGAAAACACCACAAAAAATGTGAAATTTTACCCTCAGTTGGTTTCGTCCAGGTCCGAGCGCCCAGTAGATACGCAGCAGCGGGACGCTGAACTGGGTCTAGGCCGACCGCTGTCCTCTTGCTGCTGTTGGTTCCTGGATGTCCCGGTCCTCCTCGCTGCTCCCTCGTGATCCTGGCCGCCTCGTCTCGCTGCTGCTGAGCCGCTCTCTTCATGTCTTCTCTCTCTGATATCGTGCTGGATGACATGAGGCGAGAAGGCAGTTTCCTCCCAGATGGAAAGCACACAGCACTGGATGCATTCGGCTTTTCCATCTGAGCGCTGAAGAGATGGACCAGCTTGTCCCGGGGCAGCTTGGTCCATGGGGTGGTCGGGTCTGGCTGCGTCCCGGTGGCCTTCATGCCTGCCTCTGGTGAACTGGTCACAGCGGTGACAGGCAGAGGCAGCACGGTGGGTGTTCTAGGCTGAGGTCTTCTGTATGGACAGCTCATCTGGTTCCTCCCGGCCAAGGTGTCTGGTCTGGTCCTCTTGGCTGCAGTGTAGGGGAGAGGCGGCTTGGATACGGTACCCATCAGGGGCAGCTTGGTCAGTGTGTTGACCTGTGATGGACCGGCCTTGGGGTGTCGCTGGGGCTTCCTGGCTGCAGGATATTGCTGCACCTTCTTCTGCCTTTTTGCTGGTTGAGGCATTGGCTCAATCAGAATGGCTAAACCTTCAACAGAGGCAATAACAAGATTTACCATTAGTGTAAACTCTACAACAGTAACATGTAAGACTTGGTTAACCAGATAACTGGGAATTATTTGCTTGTTGAAATGGTCATTTACTTTAAAACTGTGCTGATTCTGAAATCTTCACATTAATTATGATTCATGTTGGGATGTAAAGAATAAAATGTCTCCCTCAGTCATGTGAAGATCACAAAACATCCAGAAATGTATATTTTTTAAATTAAGGGATGAGTGGTTTTATCATTAATCAAGAAAACACAAAAAAACATGCTAAGTTTTACCCTCAGTCGGTTTAGTCCAGGCCCGAGCGCCCAGTAGGTACGCAGCCGCGCACCGCTGAACTGGGTCTGGGCCGACTGCCGTCGTCCTGCTGCAGTCAGATCCTGGATGTCCTGGTCCTCCTCGCTGCTCTCTCATGGTCTTCATCTTGATGAATATCGCAATTTGCAAACTTTTATCGGCTCCTATTTCTGTTTAAATTAAAACACAAACATGATGACGTCACTGACCGGAGCGCGTCGCTTTTTTAAAGTTCTTTAGCCACCACGTGATTTGTAGTGAGATTACATCTAGAAACACTGAATTCACCTTCCTGAGCAGTAAAAGTACACGGGCAAACACAGCAAACGACAGCCAAACAACTAGACTATGAAATGATTTTATTCCGTGACTCACTACACCAAGTAACTTCTTCCCGTTTTTCAAAATAGTGAAGGTGAAGCTGTCAAATATGCAAATGAACCGCGAATTTGCAGAAATACATAAATAAATGAGGATATCTGCGTGAATAGTCGTCTGAGAGTCTGTTCCTCCGAGTATGAACCTATTCGCTGTGGAAAGCGCAGCTAAACCGATGTCGGCTGGATAAACGGAGACTATTTTAATTAGTAAAACATGGCGCCGGTCCCGCGCCGAAGAGTTAGAGGTCTTAAACCAGCCGGTCCACGCAAAAATAACAATCTACTCGCTACTCACCAAAAACGATGTCGCTCCTCTCGGTCGCTTTACAGCTCTGAGGATCAACAAACTCCGTTTCCATGACAACGACGTTCTCGTCCGACGCGACGTGCGGCGCCGCGCGAATCTAACATTAAACACGGAGGCGTTCATAAAATGCGACGGCGATTTTAAATAAAGTAAATGGGGATTTTATGTTGGTAATTTGATGAAACTGCATTAAATGAGTAATAAGCAGTAATACATGAAGATAAATACTAAAACCAGTAATAAATAAATAAACTTTTTTTTTGTCCATTTTTCCTACTGTTAGAAGAACTCGGTCGCCCAGTAATTGCTAGACAAGGAAGGAGCTATTTCGACTCGTGCACGCAGTGTTTCCTTCATAATGCCATTTATTTTGATCAGGAAAAATGTGAGGCCACCTCAGTCACTTCCGTCTGTACAGGGAAGGTCACAGATGGAACTATTTTACCTGCTCATGCCCCTCTAAGTGTTTAACCCTTATTTATTCCCCCTCTTCACTTATTCCTACATTGTGCTGTGCTCTGAAAGCCGCTGTTTTCTCCGGTTTGCGCGTCTGAAGTGACAGCGTTAACCACGCCCACTTGTCGCGCTGAACCCCGCGACAAGTGTATTTTGTGACGTGTGACTCTAGTGGCGCTGTGTCATTGTGCGCTTTTTACGTGACGCTCTTCTCTTCACCTTTTCATGGCGTGGGTGGTACTAGCCAAGGGGGAAACACGCTCGCCTATAAACCAGAAGAGCCAGGTTCAAATCCCACTTAGTGTCTCCAGGGGGACTGTCCCTGTAACTACTGGTTACAAGTACCTCTGGATCCGGGCGTTTTTATAGGAGGGAAGTCATGCTTTTAAAGTATGCTGGTGATGATAATGCATCGTTTATACTATTATTTTGTGCTCAGAATGTACTCATATTTCGGGAAATATATGAAATTTTAATTTCTCAGAATTTTTGGGAGATTTCAGTCACTGATTTGTAGCTTTTGTGGGGTCACGAGAAACAATGGCTGCTGTCAGAAAATGTGACCCCCCTTCAGCAGGAGCAGAACACTCCTGCTCCAGTCATTCTGCACATGATTATTATTTGTAGTCATGACTGGTCATCTAAACATGTTTTGGACCCCCAGTTTCTTTTTCATTCTTATTATATGTGGGGTCACAATATATGATGGCTGCTGTCACAAAATGTGACCCCCCTTCCCCTGCAGGAGGGTCACCTGAACGTGTAATGTGAGCTGAGCGCTGGTTTATGGATATTAACCTGTGATGTTCCAGTCATAATTGCACATATCTAAACCATGCTATTGTTAATTTTTCATGTTATGAAATAAGACATAAGTATTGTGTTGTGTCTGTTTATTGCTTGAGTAATATTAAATATGAATGGAGGATGAATGCCTCTGGAACCCCCACAACCAGTCTCCTTAACCCCGTCTCCTTGCTGCAGCGTGCACATCACCACGGTGACCAGATGCTTGCTACTCCTTCCCACCTGTTGCCGCTGCGTGGCGCCGCCTGCTACTGAACTCTTTCACATACCTGCCGTGCTGCATGACCATCAACATGGCAAACAGACGTTGTTCCAGATCAGCTCTGCACCTGCCCTGTTTTTTTTCATGAAGCTCTGCTTGCACGTACATTCACAGTCTGCTTCCAGTTCCAGCCCAATGTCAGCGAATGCGCCCCCTGGATCGGCCTTGATAGTATGAACGAACCACAACAGGCTTTTTTTGTTTTTCCAAACCACTGAGAATTTTCAACTCAAAGATCATGAGATTAATTCAAATTTTATGTACAATCAGTAAATATATAATTTTTTGAAATCATTAAATAAGTAAAAAAGGAACAAACAACATATGTACAGTTCCATTTGTTACAAGATTATACTTGTAGTGCATAATATGTTATGAACAGATTTTACTTCGTGTGAAACTTGAAAAACAGTTATTCTCTGCTGTGTAATAAAAGGTGTACGTTGCATTTTTGCACATAACATTGGGTATTTCTGTGAATCCAGGAACCCTGCACCTTCCCTTTTTTATTATTACATTATTGGCCAGTGTGAAGTATTGGTCATGTGGACATCTTGGTTTGGAATGGGAGCCGTGGGCCCTTGTTTCCTCCTTGTCTCCTGTAATTGTTGAGAAATCCCACCACCGGTTCATACTTTCTTCCTGGCATTTTGAATTTCACAATCTGGTGGAGGGATGTATAGCCATGCAGGATGCAGTAGAGAGCCATCTGAGTGACGTGTTCTCTGGTGTCTGAGAGGAACGTCTTATGTCATCTTCATATTCATCTTCATTATCACTGATATCTGTTTCAAAAATATAAAGTTCGAGTCAGTAAAATTGCAACAAAGGCATCAGAAGAAAAACAGCTTGATATTTAATATCTAATTTGATATTAAAAATCTGTATTTTGACTTGAGTGAGGGTAGATACCTTCTGGTAATTTTTTGGGTGAACTTCAGACTGTAAATTTGTTGAAAATCTGGAAGCTGAATTTTACTAGCCCATGATGAATAATGAATATATATAAAGTGATCTCACAGGATGCGGGCCACGAGTTTGACACCCCTGCCTTAAAGAATCCTAATATATTAAAATGAAGGAACTAATAAAGACCAATTTGATCAAATTAAATGGAAATTAATAATAAAGAGAATCGTGAAGAGCTTATCATTTAGATATTTGCCATTTTCTTTGCAGTCAGCAAAGTAGATTCATTTTTGGGACATTTCAGAATCTGTATGATTTTCTACAAAGATCACATCAAAATATGTTGTAGGTTTTTTACTGTGGATTATGATACTTATTGTTCTTGTTGTCATCTGAATGGTTATTTTTTATATTTTTCTCCATTAGTTTTAAATTCCTTTGGGATTCAGACTCTGTACCGAAGGTTCTGGAAAGAGTTCGATTGTGTGACTCATGAGACTTTATTTTATACGTTACAATACAGTGGGGTCCCCAACTCCTTAATTAGGATTCTATCCTTTTGATTCACTCATTAGTCTACGTATGTTAAATGGAGTAACTGTGTCTCTGTCCCTTTTAATGTTTGTAATGTGGTTAGTAAAGGAAGTGTTCTGTCATCTCTTTTTAATGTGTACATGGATGTGTAGTCGGTGGAACTATTATCAATAACCTGACGTGTGCAGATGATTTAATGATCTACTGTCCATACAGTGCTGGCCTTCAAAAGTTACTGAGGGTCTGCTCGCATGGTTCAGAGTTTGAGATCACTTATAATGGCAAGAAAAATCGTAAGAAGCAAATCGTGAAGGAAAAATACCTTTGGAGATAGCCTACTTGTATGTTCAAACGCTTCTCTGTCAATTTATTCGTAAATACATGTCTGACTTTTGTAACGAACCAAGACAATAAAAATCACTTCTCAAATTTGCCAGTTTATGAATTCTGTATTTTGTATAACACCTTGTCTTCCAGATGTTCATTCATTTAGGAGCCCTACCCAGACCCAAGGCTCTACTCAACACGCTTCTATACTTCGCCAGTATGTTCTTGGGGCGACTGGGCATAAACCGAAGAAAGATCTAAATGCTGGCAACATAAAAGCATCAGTTACCTGATTACGGGCCTGCGTGGGAGCCTCCATTACTGTGCTTCTAGTGCTTCTACTCCACCTGGTGGTCATGGGTGGGATTGGATAATACGCTGTAACATACACTGGGGGCTGTACAGAGTGTAGCAGAGCTGCATCTGAAACAGGCAGAATACTAATGGCTATCCGGACATGAAAAGGTGAAGTGAGGTGTTACCTGAGAAGGAGGAAGAGCAGGCAGGTAGGTCCATGGCACTGATGGCTGCTGACAAGAGACTGACTCTAGTTCTATTGCGGTCTCATGCTGAGTAAAGAACCCACCAGTGAAAGTGATTGTCATTCTGAAACACTCTAGAACAGCACACAGTGACGGTGAGCAGTGGGCAGCCATGACAGGCGCCCAGGGAGCAGTGTGTGGGGATGGTGCTTTGCTCAGTGTCACTTCAGTGGCACCTTGGCGGTTCGGGATTGGAACTGGCAACCTTCTGATTACGGGGCCGCTTCCTTAACCGCTAAGCCTATCCGAATAAATTGATCTGTGTTCAAAGTGTTCCACTCTGTCCTCTAAGGCCCGGACAGTACTAAAATAAAAAGTTATTTTAATTGAGTCATCACCTACAGGGTGGGGGGATAATAATTTCATTGTGTGCATGTTTGCTGTGCATGCTGTGTATCACAATGACAAAAAACAAATGCTTTTCATTTCACTGAAGATTATAAAATCCTTTTTATTAATCTTAGTACAGCACTGAATGAAGAAGCAATTAAATTGGCCTTCATCACACAACAGATGTGGGTTTGACTACATCATTATTTCAAACTTTGTCAATAACTATTTAATAACCTCCCAGTCATTTATAATATACTTTATTAGGAAAAAAAACAAGGAACTTACTGAAATACCCACAAAGTTTGAACTGTAGTGTAAAAAAAACAGAACACATTTACCTGTATGTTGAGTCGTCCGCGGTGGGGTGCCAGGCCGGTGCGCTGGTAAGACGAGGCAGAAAGCTGCAAGTCGCTCGTCCTCAAACACTCCAGGCCACAGGAGGACATGCTATTGGATGGGGGGGGTGGAATTAAAGCTCATTTTATTGACATGAATACTACATTAAACCCCACTGAAGATGAAGGTTAACTTTAACTTTAACCTGCATTTCCATTTACAGCCCTGTAGGCAACCATCAAGGATTTGAACTCAATGCGAGCAGCTACCGGGAGCCAGTGGAGAGAGGTGAGAAGAGGCGTAACATGGGTGTATTTTGGCTGATTGAAGATGAGACGGGATGCCATATTTTGGACCATCTGGAGTGGTTTTATGGTGACTGCAGAGGCTCCAGCCAGGAGAGAGTTACAATAGTCGAGTTTGGAGATGACCATTGCCTGGACGAGGAGCTGCGTAGCCTGTAGTGAGAGAAAAGACAGAATCTTGCGAATGTTGTAGAGAGTGAACCTGCAGGATCTGGAGATCGCAGCAACATGATGGTTCAAACTCAGTTCTAACTCCATCTGCATCTATGCAGCAAAGCATCTAATTTTCATTTTTCTTTTCCACAGTTAAAAGCCGGCAGTGTAATCTGACACTGAATAATTTGCAAAAGTAAAAACTCCCCACAGTCTCACATCTCTGTTTCAGTACTTGTTCATCTCAGTTTTGGGATGGGAACTAATGTGATAATTACAAGGGTGTTAAAACATAACTTGTTTAACAGATTAAAACCTAAAATGGGAAATGAGTGGGTGAAATTAGTTATTGTTCAGTTCATAAATCCTGGCAGATCAAAATAAACTCATCAGGCAGCGAGGATGGAAGCATCTCCCAATTTCTTTTTTAAAAATCAGATGCATTTCCAAAGCCTGGTGGTTTGCGCAACACCGGAACGAAAACGGGACCATCTGTGACCCCCTATATAAATTTACATTCAGAATGTAAACTCCACTTTAGAATTTATTTTAAACGGTGTAATTCACATAAAACTATTTTTTTCATTGTATGTATCTTTACTGTGTAACTGTCACGTCCATGCGGGCATGACGCGGCAGGTGAACGGAGAGGAGGACGTGGAGTGACGAGGAATGAAGGACGCTTTCACCTGACATCGCGGAACAGGGGTTTAATGGTGAATCACAGGACAGGGGAGACATCCGAGACGTAGACACTAGTGAACACGGAACATAACGTCAAAGACCTGACAGCGGACAGAAACGAACAGGGCAGCTTTATACAATTAACACAGGTGAAAACGATTAGGGAACATTACACAGGACAACAATTAAACTCCGGTCCGGATCCTGATCCTGATCCGGACCGGAGTAACCCCCATTTCGGACTGGATCCTGACAGTAACAGCATTCGCTACCTTCAACATGCAATAACTCCCCCAAATTCTACATATAAAGAAATATTAATGAGGGGGACAACATCACTCACTCAGAGGTGCAAAGTCGGGGTGACGACGCGCAGCTTGGTTTAAAAAGACTCACCTCTTTCCCTTCTGGCTCTTTGTTTCTCTCCGGTCTGGTTTCGCCAGGCGACAAACTGCTTGTAGTGTCATTTTTTTATCATGCTGAGTTAAAACTGTCTAGAACGCCACGGACACCGTCGCCATCATCCTCACGTCTCAGCCGCAGTCAGTGCCAGAATCTGCCGAGTTTTCCCGACTCTTTTTTCCAGAACTGCCGTAAAGCGCCAAAAAGACGAGCCCCATTTAGGAGAGAAAATTTGATCCTTGTCGTAAACTTGGTAATAGCAGCGACGCCCGAACTCTCACATTCTCATCCTTTTTTACAAATAGCCTAATAAAAACATTTCATTAGGCGCACTTTAAAATGAGCCCTTAAGGTACATGTGTCAAACTCGCGGCCCGCGGGTCACATCCCAGGGATTACTTTGTATAGATCTATTATTAGAGCTCGGCAATATGAAGCGCTGATTTTACACAAACTACAGATCCCAGAATGCCGTGCGCACGTTGCTGAGCGCCTCAGCAAACTGAGCGCCCTGAAGTTTGGCTTATTATTCGAATCGTCCGTTCCACCTCACTTGCTGCAATACACGTATTATGCCTGTAGGCATAAGTCAGCTCGACAAATAGTAAAATAAAGCTCTATATCAGGGGTATTCAACTCAAATTTAAAGAGATTTATTGAAACAAGACTATATAGATTATATCTTTTTATGTTATGTCATTAGATGTAATTAATACCTGATTGTCAAATCAATGTGACAATATTTATTGTCACATTACACAGAACGGAACATACATGTATGACTGCTAATATGCATGTTTTGAAGTTTACTAAATAAGAGAAGGGCTGCATTTAAAAATAAATAAATAAATAACATTTACAATTGTGCATTTTTAAATAAAGTTCTGAACTTCAAAACAATAAAGGGAGGATTTTTTTATTATTTATTTTAATATTTATTTTAAAACTGGGAGAGGAGGGGGTACTGGTCTTTTAATATCTAGAAATTGGTCCTTCACACCAATGCCTCTGACACATCTTAGCATCTCTTCTTTCGAATTCCATGCAGTCTCAGTTTCTTCTCCTGTGAACATCATTCTCATAGTCTTATATCGCACTCCATGGCCACTTGGGCCCTTTATAGATGAATTGGACACTCTCCTCAGCACTTTCCCCCTAACTCTCCTTGGTGACTTCAACCTTCCATCAGCCCAGCTCCAATCATCCTGCCTTCTTCCCCTTCTCCACTCTTTTTCCTTGACCAACAGCAACATCTCTCCCACACACAAAGGAGGGAATGTCTTGGACCTGGTCTTCAGTCGTCCTTCTCCAACTTCTGACCTTTCTTCCACTCCCCTTCACATCTCTGACCACCACTTCCTGACCTTTACACTCACTGTACCTACAGGATCCACAACTGTCCCCCATCCATCCTTCATTAGACAAAACCTTCATACTGTCTCACCTTCATCGGTATCTTCCTGCATTCTTTCACAGCTCCCAACCTCTGACTCATTCCTCTGCTTACCACTAGAGACCGCTACTAACTCTCTCCTCTCCTCACTTTCCCTTTCCATCGATCAACTCTGTCCTCTATCAACTAAACCCAAAAGGACTTCTCCCCCTGCGCCCTGGCTCTCCGATACATTGCGTAGCAATCGAAGAGTTCTTCGAGCAGCGGAGAGAAAATACAAGAAATCTCATCTTGACTCAGACCTACTGTATTATCAGAATCTTCTGCGCAAATTTTCCACTAACCTCACTGCTGCTAAAACTGCTTTCTACAAAGCTAAACTAGAAGCCTCTGCCCACAACCCTCAAAAACTCCACAACATCTTCTTATCCCTACTCAACCCTCCGACTCCCCCTGCCCCAACTTCCTTAACAGCTGATGATTTTGCCAACTTCTTCACAGGGAAGATTGAAAAAATCTGTGAGACATTCTCCACCACTAATCCTACTCTTCCTTCTGAAAATTCGACAACTACTCTAAATAAATTTTCTAAGCTCACATCTGATGAAATCATTCAGATTATATCCACAGGCAACCCAACCACCTGTCCACTAGATCCAATACCTTCTGCAATGTTTCAAACTATCTCCCCTGACCTCATCCCTTTCATTTCTTAAATCATAAACAGCTCAATCTCATCTGGCCACGTACTATCCGCCTTTAAAACAGCCAGGGTTCTTCCAATCCTAAAGAAACCCACTGCTGATCCTACAGACATTAACAATTACAGACCAGTTTCCCTCCTCTCATTTCTATCCAAAATCCTTGAGCGCTGTGTCTACAACCAGCTTTCACTCCATTTATCACAGAACAACCTCCTGGATCCTAACCAGTCTGGCTTCAGAACAGCTCATTCCACCGAGACTGCCCTTTTGGCGGTTACCGAGCAGCTACATGCAGCCAGATTGGCAAAACTGTCATCAGTTCTTCTTCTCCTCGACCTATCTGCTGCATTTGACACTATTAACCACAAGACTCTCTTGTCAATCCTGAAGAGGCTTGGAATTTGGGGCTCAGCATGGCAGTGGTTTGCTTCCTACCTTGATGAGCGATCTTACCAAGTGATTTGGAAAGGATCCACCTCTACCCCACGTAGACTCTCCACTGGTGTCCCTCAAGGCTCGGTGCTAGGTCCTCTCCTTTTCTCCCTCTACACGAGATCACTTGGTGAGGTCATTTCCTCACATGGATTATCCTACCACTGCTATGCTGACGACACACAACTCCTCTTCTCCTTTCCTCCCTCTGATCTTCATGCTGCTTCCAAAATCTCTGCATGTCTAACAGACATCTTGTCTTGGATGGCAGCCCATCACCTCCAACTCAATCCCACCAAAACTGAACTAATATTCATTCCAGCAGATTCTTTACCACATCAGGATCTTGTTATTTACCTAGACAACTCGCAGCTCTCTCCTTCTGCAACAGCCCGCAACCTTGGGGTAACAATAGACAACCAACTCTCTTTCTCAACTCACATCAGCAATCTTTCCCGCTCATGTAGATTCCTTCTCTACAATATCAGACGAATCCGCCCTTATCTGTCAACCCAGGCCACCCAACTACTGGTTCAGTCCTTAGTAATCTCACGACTGGACTACAGTAACTCCCTTCTAGCTGGTCTACCACTATGTACCATCCGACCTCTACAACTAATTCAAAATGCAGCAGCACGACTAATCTTCAACCTTCCCAAATTCTCTCACACCACCCCTCTGCTACGTTCCCTCCACTAGCTCCCAGTAGCTGCATGCATCAGGTTCAAAATACTGATGCTGGCCTACAAAGCCAAACATGGAGTAGCACCATCCTACCTCACAGCCCTTATTACACCTCGCACTGCACCTCGTATACTCCGAGCCTCCAGTACTGCTCGCCTGGTCCCTCCATCTCTGAAGGTAAAAGGAAAACATTCAACTAGACTCATCACCGTCTTGGCCCCTCGGTGGTGGAATGAACTTCCCCTCGAGGTCAGAACAGCTCAGTCACTGAGCACCTTCAAACGACAGCTCAAGACCTTCCTCTTTAAAGAATATTTAGATTAAATTGTAATTTTCTTGTTGTCGAACTTTGTGTACAGAATCTACAACAGAGTGAATAAAATAATATATGTATTCACAGGGTCCTAGTGAACCAGAATTGATCTCTTCATCGATGGTAACTTGAAAGCACGTTGTAAGTCGCTCTGGATAAGGGCGTCTGCCAAATGCCGTAAATGTAAATGTAAATGTAAATTTATGTTAATTGTGGAGAAAGCTGTATTGCAGTGATGTATGGAGCCAATCATGGTCATTATGTGCAAGGCTACTTTGCTCAGACCAGGGAAAGTTGTCACAATAACCATTTAAAGCAAGAAAGTGGAAGGGTCAGTTCTTACAAACTGCTCTTTCAGGGCCACATCAGGGCATTTTGGAGATCGACCAATTCCATCCGGAGAGGTCCAGCATTTGACCCATTAAAAGTGTTGTGTGACTTCCTTTGAGAACCCTCTGACAGCAGTGATGAGAAATTGATTCTGAAGGAACATGGTGAGATGCTGTTGTAAGCTGAAGCTGTAAAAATGGAATACATGAATCTTTGTTCATAGCGTTCCATTCTCTCCTCTAAGGCCTGGACAGTACCTCCTAAATTAAGAAGATCTTTTAATCATATCCGAGTCATATCCGATACAAACGTATTGTTGGTGTACGGGTCGCCAGCAGATGCTGCAGGAGCAGGTAGGCCTGCAGGATGTGGTCTTTCTGCAGGCTGGTCCTGAGAACTTGCAATACACGCTCCGGCCACAGGGTGGCGCACATGGGGCGCTGTGGTCGGTCGGGCGCCGTCTGTTTCTCCAGCGCCCGAACAGACACGCGAGTCTCCTGAATCCTGCATATTGAGTTCGGTAATCCTGCTGGGAAACAGGTTGGTAATGTTGCCTGGAAGATCTTTGTGGACTGGGGGCTTTCTCTGCCATTAAATCCGCCGTTTACATATCTCTGATATTATCGTAATGTCACATCTTAGTGGAACACGTAAAGGCAAAGGAGACTTACAGGTCACTCACGCACTCATATGACCCAACATATATTTAATACCACTGCAATAGTGCTGATATTTAATAATAGACTCTTTATCTGTGAGGTTTTAGGGTGTACAGATATTTCAAGATTCATAATGGTGTGTGTGTTTGTATCTGCATTTGCAGTGGATAATCCAGATTCGTCTATTCAGAGGTGTCCCCTTTGACCATCATGAGGGTCTGCAAGACCTGCGGTGGGACCGACATTGATGTTGACCAGTCCAGGGGAGATGCAGTCAGCATGGGCTGTGGATCGTTCCTGGAGGACAACATCATCGTCTCCGAGGTCACTTCTTCATAGAGCTCCTGCGGGAAACTATCGGCTGTGGGCCAGTTTGTGGCTGGAGATTGTGAGAGCACACTTACTTACTTATTTACTCACACCCACTCGTTGGAAACCTAGGTCAGGGTGGAAGTTGCATTTTTTTCTTTTTCTCATTGCACACAATCTGTCTTTTAATGGCCACATACATGTTGGGTGTAGATGCCGAGATCTCCCTAAATTCTTACAGGTGGCTCGCAGGCACGAGAAGGAAAGATAATTTAACCCAACCCACAATTTATTATCCCTCCATGTCAGGTCACTAGTGTGGTTCAACTTACTGCTGGTCTAGCTGTTCTCAATAAAAGTTTTTGGATTGCTCTATGTAAGGCAATAGAGCATTTTTTTTAATTGATAGTATTAATCATTGAAAAACTGACTATTTTTCATAAGATGACACCATGTGCAAAAGTAAATAAGTTTAGGATGTAGTTAAACTACATTATGCTTTATTAAAACTGCATTATGGAATTCACAGTCGAAAAGCATATACAGTGCATCTTTTTTTTGTTATGTTGCAATCTTTCCTTACATTTCTACACACACAACACACCCTAATGAAAATGTGAAAAAAGCTTACTTGAGGTTTTGGAAAATGTATTAAAAAGAAAAAAAAAAGAGAAAGCACATGTATACAAGTATTCACAGCCTTTGCCATGAAGCTCAAAATTGAGCTGCTATGCCTCCTGGAGAAATTTCATGATTGGACATAAATTTAAAGGCACACACTTGTCTATATAAGGTCCCAAAGTTGACAGTTCATGTCAGATGTCAGGATTGGGAAGTGGATGCAGTTCAAACCACCAGGCCTCTACTAGAACTGGCCCACCACCTAAACTGAGCAATCAGGGAAGAAGGTCCTTAGTCAGGGAGGTGACCAAAAGCCCAATGGTCACTCTGTCAGAGGAGAACCTTCTAGGACAACCATCTCTGCAGCAATCCACCAATCAGACCTGTATGGTAGAGTGGCCAGACGGAAGCCACGCCTTAGTAAAAGGCATGTGACAGCCTGCCTGGAGTTTGCCAAAAGGCACCTGAAGGACTCTCAGACCATGAGAAACCAAATATTCTGCTCTCTGTTATGAATGTCAGGCGTCACGTTTGGAGGAAACCAGGCACCGCTCATCACCAGGCCAATACCATCCCTACAGTGAAGCAAGGTGGTGGCAGCATCATGCTGTGGGGATTTTTCAGCTTCTGGAAGTGAATGTGAAGTTATTGTCATTGTGAAATATAGCAGAGCACACGGTGACACAACAAAATGTGTCCTCTGCTTTTTTTTTGTTATAATTAACGTTTTTTTATTGATTAGCAGATGATTCATGATTCACAGCAATATAGTTATGCTGAGTGGTAGCATCATGGATATATAATTAAATTGTGAGGCCACCACCACTTTGACAACATTTATCTTGCCCCAGAGAGACAGATTCAACTTCCCCCACTTTCCTAGGTTTGTTTTAATTTTGTGAAGGAGTGGATCGAAGTTCAATGCTGTCATGCTTTCAATGCTTCACTTACATCTGGACTTAACTTAATGCCTAAATAAATCATGCCTTTTGGGATCCATTTAAAATTGTAATGTGTTATCATGTGTGGGTAACAGTGTTTTGATATGGGCATCATTTCAGATTTGGTCCAGTTGACTTCATAGGCTGAGATTTCACATATAATATTCATTAAGACAGGCAAGGATTTTTCAGGGTCAATAGTCAGAAAGAGAATATCGTCTGCATATAGCATTAATTTATGCTCACTATCACCACCAATGACCCCTCTCACAAGAGGGTTTGTTCTTAAAGTAACCGCAAGAGGTTTCACTCCAATTGTGAATAGGAGTGGTGAGCGGGGGCATCCTTGCCTCGTCCCTCTCGAAAGATAAAAAAAGCTGGAAGTAACCCCGTTTGTCATGACCGCTGCTCTAAGATTGCTATATATTATTTCAATCCACTTTCTAAATCCATCACCAACACCAGACCTCAACAGAGCCGAGTGTAAAAAAAAGTCCACTGGACCCTGTCAAATGCCTTCTCCACATCCAAGGATACCGCAGCTACCGGTTCTATACTAGAGGAGTGTAGCCACATTAAATGTGCAAGCCGACGTAAATTATCTGAAGAGGATCTGCCCTTTATAAAAGCGACTTGATTTGTATGAATGATGTGTGGCAAGACAGTTTCAAGTCTTGAAAACACTTTGGCCAGAATCTACATGAATTAAGCTAATTGGTCTGAAATTAGCAGTATCTGTGAGGTCCCTGCCTTTTTTAGTTATCAATTAAATAAGTGCCTCATTCATTGAGGTTGGCATTGCACCGGTCTGAAAAGCCTCTTAATATACATTAATATGCATATACTTAATATATACATTGGTTAAAATTGGAGTAATAATTTCTACGTAATCGTCGTAATATCCAGCAGGAAACCCGTCTGTTCCAGGCGATTTTCCTGTGTTCAAAGATTGTATGGCCTTTCTCACCTCTTCTTGAGACACTGACCTATCAACATTTGCTATCTGTTCAGGTGATAAAGTTGGAAAAGTTATATTCATAAAGACGTTCTGTATTAAATATTTGTTTGTTACACCCATTGATCTGTACAAATTCTCATAAGAATCTTTGAAGGCATCATTAATTCCCTCGCAGGATGTTTCCAATGAGCTTCCTGTTCTTATTGCAGGAATTACATGAGCAGAACATTGTTCTTTTAACTGCCTGGCCAAGAGTCTAGTGTTTTCTCCCCCTGACTCATAAAATGATGTTTTAAGTCTAAACAGAGCATATTCAGATTTCTTATTAAATATTTCATGTATTTTAATTTTACAATTGCAAATATTATTGAATAAGTCATCAGAATAATATTTAGCCAGCTCTATTTGCATTTTGTTTAGTTCTGCTTTCAATTTTCTTATAACATGGGCTTGTTCTCTTTTCTTTCTCGAAGAATGTGCAATCATTTTGGCTCTAATCTATGACTTTGATTCCTCCCAGACCACTCCCAGATTATCTGTGCTACAAATAATAATCTCAAAGTATGATGATAGATTCTGTGCAAATTCATTTTTAAATATTTTGTCTTTTAATAGAGAAGCATTCATCCTCCATCTTCCTCTCCTAGATCTTTCTGAGTGTCTCACAAGACCATTGGATTTATACTGCTGTCCACAACTGCATTAATCAGATTTTGAGAAATCAAAATGAAGTCTGTTTGTAAGTACAGGGAGTGCAGAATTATTAGGCAAATGAGTATTTTGTCCACATCATCCTCTTCATGCATGTTGTCTTACTCCAAGCTGTATAGGCTCGAAAGCCTACTACCAATTAAGCATATTAGGTGATGTGCATCTCTGTAATGAGAAGGGGTGTGGTCTAATGACATCGCCTAATTATTAGGCAACTTCCTTTCCTTTGGCAAAATGGGTCAAAAGAAGGACTTGACAGGCTCTGAAAAGTCAAAAATAGTGAGATATCTTGCAGAGGGATGCAGCACTCTTAAAACTGCAAAGCTTCTGAAGCGTGATCATCGAACAATGAAGCGTTTCATTCAAAATAGTCAACAGGGTCGCAAGAAGTGTGTGAAAAAACCAAGGCGCCAAATAACTGCCCATGAACTGAGAAAAGTCAAGCGTGCAGCTGCCAAGATGCCACTTGCCACCAGTTTGGCCATATTTCAGAGCTGCAACATCACTGGCGTGCCCAAAAGCACAAGGTGTGCAATACTCAGAGACATGGCCAAGGTAAGAAAGGCTGAAAGACGACCACCACTGAACAAGACACACAAGCTGAAACATCAAGACTGGGCCAAGAAATATCTCAAGACTGATTTTTCTAAGGTTTTATGGACTGATGAAATGAGAGTGAGTCTTGATGGGCCAGATGGATGGGCCCGTGGCTGGATTGGTAAAGGACAGAGAGCTCCAGTCCGACTCAGACGACAGAAAGGTGGAGGTGGAGTACTGGTTTGGGCTGGTACCATCAAAGATGAGCTTGTGGGGCCTTTTCGGGTTGAGGATGGAGTCAAGCTCAACTGCCAGTTTCTGGAAGACACCTTCTTCAAGCAGTGGTACAGGAAGAAGTCTGCATCCTTCAAGAAAAACATGATTTTCATGCAGGACAATGCTCCAAGTACTCCACAGCGTGGCTGGCAAGAAAGGGTATAAAAGAAGAAAAACTAATGACATGGCCTCCTTGTTCACCTGATCTGAACCCCATTGAGAACCTGTGGTCCATCATCAAATGTGAGATTTACAAGGAGGGAAAACAGTACACCTCTCTGAACAGTGTCTGGGAGGCTGTGGTTGCTGCTGCACGCAATGTTGATGGTGAACAGATCAAAACACTGACAGAATCCATGGATGGCAGGCTTTTGAGTGTCCTTGCAAAGAAAGGTGTCTATATTGGTCGCTGATTTGTTTTTGTTTTGTTTTTGAATGTCAGAAATGTATATTTGTGAATGTGGAGATGTTATATTGGTTTCACTGGTAAAAATAAATAATTGAAATGGGTATATATTTGTTTTTTGTTAAGTTGCCTAATAATTATGCACAGTAATAGTCACCTGCACACACAGATATCCCCCTAAAATAGCTAAAAATAAAACAACATTCAGCTTTGATATTAATGAGTTTTTTGGGTTCATTGAGAACATGGTTGTTGTTCAATAATAAAATTATTCCTCTAAAAAACAACTTGCCTAATAATTCTGCACTCCCTGTATGATTTGTGGCAGTGAGAGTAAAATATATATTCTCTTTTCTGTGGGTTGAACGGTCGCCATACGTCGATCAAACCATTGTCTTCCATAATCATATTAATGGCGAACCTACCTTTGGGTGTTATCATCCAACCTCCAGTGTGTCTATTTTTATCAAGTATGCCATCTAGTACCTTTGGTTTCCTTTATCACTGACAAGTTCTGTTTTTTGCGTACCAAAATGAGAACACCATTATTCTTACTGGACAAGGAGCTATGAAAGACTTGCCCTACCCAGTCTCTTTTGAATTTTTGTGCCTCTGCATCCTTTAGGTGTGTTTCTTGAATGAATGCAATGTCAGCCTGCCTGTGTTTAAGATAAAAAAGCACCTCTTTTCTTTTCGTAGGGCTGCCACAACCATTAATGTTCCAGGACACTACTTTAACATAATTGCTATTTGCCATTTTTGAATAACCTCCTTGTGCCAGTATTATATACAAGCGTGCTTAAACTACTACTATGAATTATCAAAATGTTTTTCATTTTGGACTTAACAAAACTGACCAAACTGGTCAACAAGAAAGTCAACGCAAAATATATAAATAAATTGCTTTCTCTTAATTGGAAGTTTGTTTACCTTAAAGTAATTAAAAATAAAAAAATCTAAATATATAAATATCTAAAAATAAAATAAAGTGTATTTCGGTTTGTGAAATGTCCTACTGACCACAACTAGTGTCCGTTACATCCATACCTTTCTCATATTCTGCTTTCGTTTATTCAGCGTCATCAGGTTTGTCAGACCCCTCCTGGCTCAGCCCCTCCTTCGTCCCAGCTGAAACCTCTTGCCTACCTGGGTACTCTTGAGGGGGACCCCGGCCTGCCCTCCTCACCGGCTACCTGAGGTTGCAGGCCCATTGCTTCCTTGCCCATCCCCCCTGAGGAGGAGACTCCAACCCGCAGTGCCACCATGCCCTGGTGTCTGCAAGTCAGGGACCTCCTCCTTGGGGTTCTGATTGGCAATGCCACTTGGGGGATGAGACGAGGGTTGACAGGTGCGACATACGGATATCACACACATATACACACACAAACACAGAGAGAGACAGACAGAACTGCGGGTCGTCTGGCACTCCGTCTAGTCTCTCTGTGACCTTTTCCAGAGGTGGGAACTGAAGTGCCAACCCAGGGACATCTACACAGCCACCCAGCGCTGTCACCCCTCTCAATGGCTTCGCCGGTGGGTGGCTTCTTAGTGCTGGAACTGGGTGCTGACATCTGTCTGGTGAGTCTGAGTTCTCCTGCAGAGTACTGGCTGATCAGTCACTGCAGGCTGTGGCGTGAGTGTGGTGGACACCCGGAAACAGCTCTACCAACCTGCTTAGAGTGGTTGCAGTACAGGGAGCAGGCATAGCATGTTGCAGATGGCAAGGCATTACTGCAGTGACCAGGCAGAGGGCAGAATGCAGCGCTGCTGACGGTGGTGGGCGTGCAATGGTAGGTGACCCCTATGGACTCCTCTCGAGTGGTGGTGGTAGGCGTGAGCAGGGAGCAGGGACGGGTGGTTGCCAGGAGGGGGTGATGTTGTCTGCTGCGGGCTGGAGTGCTGATACAGTGCTGTTGCCTGCAGGGGAACATCAGTGCAGAAGGAGAATGAGTTTATGATTAACGCAGTAGACCTCAAAGCAGAACCTGGCTGGCAACATCCATCGCATGCTTTGTCCAGCACTCCACTGGACCGCAAAACTCTCCTTGCTCTTGTCATCTTCGTGCACCAGGAAGTCATGTGGGCCCACACCACACTGGCGAGGATCCAGGAAGGGCACTGTGGGAGGTACAGACCCTGAACTGTCCAGACACCAGCTCGCCATGTCTTCACTCTCGTCGCTGTCTGTGTCATCCGCATCAACAGGGAGGCTTCACAGCAGCGGTCCTTGTCTGACATCTCGAACGTGGTGGGGGCCGCGTCCTCCATGCCCACACCGCTTCCTCGCCACAGTCATTGGCCTCCTCGTCGCTCTGCCAACTCACCTGCAGATCGTACCACTTCCAGGAGAGCCAAAACAAAGAAAACAGGATACAAATGGAAATGAACACACAGGCATGAGACACTAGGCCAGGGACATACACAAACAAAAGTAACACAATGTCCACATTGCGATGATGTCTGCATGCTGCTTCACAGGTTTTATGGAGTCCCGATATATTAAGACCAATTTTTGTCAGATGGGATGGATCAGGACTCCATAAACAGCTGTGACGGCCCCATGGCCCCGGTACGTCACAATGGGGGGGTCATAAATTATCCAGTGTTTGCTCTGTAAAAGACAAATCACAAATTAATTTTTATAATGAAGAGCATTTTTATATTACATGTATCATATTATTTACAGTAAGATATTTTATGTCATATTATATGATGTTATTATAAAATAAAGAACAGACAAACAGATAGATAAAAATGAAAAACAACAATGTTTAGGGCAAACCAATTATTCAACCCAGGCCAGGATTCGAACCCGGTATTTCCACCATGAAGGTGAATGTGTTACCAATACACCACCAGGGTTTTTGGTTTGGTTTGCCAATTCATACTGGTTCACAGAACAACCAGAAGTTTGACTAAATTTAGCAGCCAATTTAAACTAATTATAACTCAATTTTGGCTTGGAAAGCAGTGAAAGGTTAAAAGACGATAGGATAAAAGGATGAAGAGGGAAGAGTGGAATCATTGTTAAATTTGTTAATTTGGGGAATGGATAAAATAGCAAAAAATTAAGAGTAGAGGAAAGATCAGGAAGAGTGGAATGCTAATGCTAGCATGCTAAAATAAAAAATGCTAACTGGGTCTGGCCACAATGCGTCACATAAAATATGATGACGTTTGGAGCATGTTACAGAGGATAAATGGGAGAGATGGAAAGAATAAAAGAGAAGTTGCTGCTGCTGAATTGGTGGTTGAAAGGCTGAAAGTGTTATTGTTGCTCTGTAAAATGCATGTAAGCGAAGGAGTGCAGGCTTAGCTATTTGGCAAAGAGGGGTTCATGGAGATGTGGCATGTTGAATTTTGGGTGTCTACAATAAAAAATGTGGTTCTGAGCAATGGGTGTGGCACGCAGGTGGAGTCACGGATTGCTTAAAAAAGTAGCAGCAAACTTCTGCACTATGGGCCGGATAAACGTGTGCGATTAAAACTGTAGGACTAGATGCAGTTGGAATAATAATATCAAGAAGAAGAAGAAATAGAAAAAGAAGATTTTGATTTTCCAAGCCAAAATAATTATTAGATATTAAACAAAACAATGTTTTGAATGTTTTGGGTGTGGGAAACCGGAGTACCCGGAGAAAAACCCACGTGAACACGGGCAGTGCGCGCCAACTCCACACAGAAAGAACCCGGGCCAGGACTAGAACCAAGTTTCTTTCTATAAGGCAGCAGCTCCAAGCACTGTACTACCATGTCACTAGAACAGCACACGTAAACACACAGACATCATATCAATTACATCAATATCAAGTCCTGTCTATACTAATTGGCTAACTTACATATTACGTATTATCACATACTATTATTACCTAATTTACTATATATATAACTAAATAAGTATTACTACCTAACTTAATACATACTACTTACTAACTTTTTCTACCTAATTTACTACATATAACTTAATAACTATTATAACCTTACTTACTACATACTACTTACTACCTATTATTACCTAACTTGCTACATATTAATAAATAACTATTACAAACCTAACTTACAACATATTACCTAACTTACCTCTCACTTACTTACCCATTACTTAGGCCAAATGTAAGGGTAGTGCCAGCGGTCAGCCAGTACGCTGCAGATCCTGGACGCCTCTTCTCGCTGCTGCTGAGCCTCTCTTCATTTCTTCTTGCTCTGATATCATTCCTCCCAAATGGAAAGCACACAGGACTGGGTGGAATCAGCTTTTCCATCTGAGTGCTGAAGAGACAGACCAGGGGGTAACTTAATAACTATTGTAACCTAACTTACTACATATAACTAACTAACTTCCTTCTCCCTGAAGGAAGTTCTGTCTGGGCAGCAGCAATCAGTAAAGGAGAAAAAGACAAGAAACAAAACATATAAAAGGAAGCGGCGAGAGAAAATACACAGTGAGGCAGAGTAAAAGGAGGAACACCTCCAAGATGGAAAAAAAAGAGTGGAAGAAGGTAAGACAAAAAATATCAATGACTTGAATGAAAAGCGAAAGATAAGTCAGAGAAAAGCTTGGAAATGTAGACAACAGGTATCTAGATAATGTAAGAAAAGTCGCAGGTCACCATTAACTCTCCCAGATCAGGATCAGGCTTAATGACAAATGATTTTTTTCATTAATTTGTTCAAGAAAACACCACAAAAAAAATGTGAAGTTTTACCCTCAGTCGGTTTTGTCCAGGTCCGAGCGCCCAGTAGACATGCAGCAGCAGGATGCTGAACTGGGTCTAGGCCGAACGCTGTTGGTTCTCTTGCTGCTGTTGGTTCCTGGATGTCCTGGTCCTCCTCGCTGCTCCCTCATGATCCTGGCCGCCTCTTCTCGCTGCTGAGCCTCTCTCTTCATGTCTTCTCGCTCTGCTATGATGCTGGACGATGTGAGCCAAGAAGGCCGTTTCCTCCCAAATGGAAAGCCCACAGGACTGAGCGGAATCAGCTTTTCCATCTGAGTGCTGAAGAGACAGACCAGGGGGTAACTTAATAACTATTGTAACCTAACTTACTACATATAACTAACTAACTATTACTTCCTAACTTACTACATACTACTTACTATTATTATCTAACGTACAACATATAGCTTAATAACTATTGTGGCCTAACTTACTACACATTTCCTAACTTACCTCTCACTTACTTCCCCATTAATTTGGCCAAACGTAAGGGTAGTGCCAGCGGTCAGCCAGTACGCTGCAGTCCATCCCATTACGTGTGATCCTGGCCGCCTCTTCTCGCTGTCGCTGAGCCGCTCTCTTCATGTCTTCTCGCTCTGATATCATGATGGACGACATGAGGCGAGAAGACGGTTTCCTCCCAGATGGACAGCACACAGCAGTGGATGGATTTGTCTTTTCCATCTGTGTGCTGAAGAGACGGACAAGCTTGTCCCGGGGCAGCTTGGTCCAGGGGGTAATTGGGCCTGGCTGCGTCCCGGTGGCCTTCATGCCTGCCTCTGGTGAACTGGTCACAGTGGTGACAGGCAGAGGCAGCACGGTGGATGTTCCAGGCTGCGGTCTTCTGTACGGACAGCTTGTCTCATTCCTCCTGGACAAGGTGCCTGGACCGGTAGAGGCAGTAACAACATTAACCATGAGTGTAAAATCTTCAACAGTAACATGTAAGACTTAACAAGATAACTGGAAATTATACGCTTGTTAAAATTGTCTTTTACTTTAAAACTGTGCTGATTCTGAAATCTTTACGTTAATTATAGTGCATGTTGGGATGTAAAACCCTGATTCTTGAAACTTTAGCAAAAACATGTCCCACTAAGAAAAGTGCTCATTCTATTAGAAATTAAAAACATTTTCATGATTAAAATTCTCAAGGTTATAATCAGGGTGTTTTTTGCACATTTGAAAGGATTCTTTTCTAGGCTTACTCAAAATTTTTTAATAATTTAAATGATTATATGCTGGCCACTGCCGACAAAATCAATTGGCTTTGTATAGGAGATAACAAACTCCTCAAACCCACATTATCATCACCACCATCAGATATTTATAAAAAGCAATAAAATCAGGCAACTACAAAGTCAACTACATTCCCGAGGACCCATTTTCAAACATTCAGCTCTAGTGCAGGCTTTAAGATCACACAGGCTCCTGTAAGCTCGCTGTTTTATGTTTTGTTCAAGAAAACACCACAAAAAATGTGAAATTTTACCCTCAGTTGGTTTCGTCCAGGTCCGAGCACCCAGTAGATACGCAGCAGCGGGACGCTGAACTGGGTCTAGGCCGACCGCTGTCCTCTTGCTGCTGTTGGTTCCTGGATGTCCCGGTCCTCCTCGCTGCTCCCTCGTGATCCTGGCCGCCTCGTCTCGCTGCTGCTGAGCCGCTCTCTTCATGTCTTCTCTCTCTGATATCGTGCTGGACGACATGAGGCGAGAAGGCAGTTTCCTCCCAGATGGAAAGCACACAGCACTGGATGCATTCGGCTTTTCCATCTGAGCGCTGAAGAGATGGACCAGCTTGTCCCGGGGCAGCTTGGTCCATGGGGTGGTCGGGTCTGGCTGCGTCCCGGTGGCCTTCATGCCTGCCTCTGGTGAACTGGTCACAGCGGTGACAGGCAGAGGCAGCACGGTGGGTGTTCTAGGCTGAGGTCTTCTGTATGGACAGCTCATCTGGTTCCTCCCGGCCAAGGTGTCTGGTCTGGTCCTCTTGGCTGCAGTGTAGGGGAGAGGCGGCTTGGATACGGTACCCATCAGGGGCAGCTTGGTCAGCGTGTTGACCTGTGATGGACCGGCCTTGGGGTGTCGCGGGGGCTTCCTGGCTGCAGGATATTGCTGCACCTTCTTCTGCCTTTTTGCTGGTTGAGGCATTGGCTCAATCAGAATGGCTAAACCTTCAACAGAGGCAATAACAAGATTTACCATTAGTGTAAACTCTACAACAGTAACATGTAAGACTTAGTTAACCAGATAACTGGGAATTATTTGCTTGTTGAAATGGTCATTTACTTTAAAACTGTGCTGATTCTGAAATCTTCACATTAATTATGATTCATGTTGGGATGTAAAGAATAAAATGTCTCCCTCAGTCATGTGAAGATCACAAAACATCCAGAAATGTATATTTTTTAAATTAAGGGATGAGTGGTTTTATCATTAATCAAGAAAACACAAAAAAACATGCTAAGTTTTACCCTCAGTCGGTTTAGTCCAGGCCCGAGCGCCCAGTAGGTACGCAGCCGCGCACCGCTGAACTGGGTCTGGGCCGACTGCCGTCGTCCTGCTGCAGTCAGATCCTGGATGTCCTGGTCCTCCTCGCTGCTCTCTCATGGTCTTCATCTTGATGAATATCGCAATTTGCAAACTTTTATCGGCTCCTATTTCTGTTTAAATTAAAGCACAAACGCGATGACGTCACTGACCGGAGCGCGTCGCTTTTTTAAAGTTCTTTAGCCACCACGTGATTTGTAGTGAGATTACATCTAGAAACACTGAATTCACCTTCCTGAGCAGTAAAAGTACACGGGCAAACACAGCAAACGACAGCCAAACAACTAGACTATGAAATGATTTTATTCCGTGACTCACTACACCAAGTAGCTTCTCCCAGTTTTTCAAAATTGTGAAGGTGAAGCTGTCAAATATGCAAATGAACCGCGAATTTGCAGAAATACATAAATAAATGAGGATATCTGCGTGAATAGTCGTCTGAGAGTCTGTTCCTGCGAGTATGAACCTATTTGCTGTGGAAAGCGCAGCTAAACCGATGTCGGCTGGATAAACGGAGACTATTTTAATTAGTAAAACATGGCGCCAGTCCCGCGCCGAAGAGTTAGAGGTCTTAAACCAGCCGGTCCCCGCAAAAATAACAATCTACTCGCTACTCACCAAAAACGATGTCGCTTCTCTCGGTCGCTTTACAGCTCTGAGGATCAACAAACTCCGTTTCCATGACAACGACGTTCTCGTCCGACGCGACGTGCGGCGCCGCGCGAATCTAACATTAAACACGGAGGCGTTCATAAAATGCGACGGCGATTTTAAATAAAGTAAATGGGGATTTTATGTTGGTAATTTGATGAAACTGCATTAAATGAGTAATAAGCAGTAATACATGCAGATAAATACTAAAACCAGTAATAAATAAATAAACTTTTTTTTTGTCCATTTTTCCTACTGTTAGAAGAACTCGGTCGCCCAGTAATTGCTAGACAAGAAAGGAGCTATTTCGACTCGTGCACGCAGTGTTTCCTTCATAATGCCATTTATTTTGATCAGGAAAAATGTGAGGCCACCTCAATCACTTCCGTCTGTACAGGGAAGCTCACCGATGGAACTATTTTACCTGCTCATGCCTCTCTAAGTGTTTAACCCTTATTTATTCCCCCTCTTCACTTATTCCTGCATTGTGCTGTGCTCTGAAAGCCGCTGTTTTCTCCGGTTTGCGCGTCTGAAGTGACAGCGTTAACCACGCCCACTTGTCGCGCTGAACCCCGCGACAAGAAGTGTATTTTGGGACATTACACCGTGACGTGTGACTCTAGTGGCGCTGTGTCATTGTGCGCTTTTTACGTGACGCTCTTCTCTTCACCTTTTCATGGCGTGGGTGGTACTAGCCAAGTGGGAAACACGCTTGCCTATAAACCAGAAGAGCCAGGTTCAAATCCCACTTAGTGTCTCCAGGGGGACTGTCCCTGTAACTACTGGTTACAAGTACCTCTGGATCCGGGCGTTTTTATAGGATGGAAGTCATGCTTTTAAAGTATGCTGGTGATGATAATGCATCGTTTATACTATTATTTTGTGCTCAGAATGTACTCATATTTCGGGAAATATATGAAATTTTAATTTCTCAGAATTTTTGGGAGATTTCAGTCACTGATTTGTAGCTTTTGTGGAGTCACGAGAAACAATGGCTGCTGTCAGAAAATGTGACCCCCCTTCAGCAGGAGCAGAACACTCCAGTTAGTCATTCTGCACATGATTATTATTTCTAGTCATGACTGGTCATCTAAAAATGTTTTGGACCCCCAGTTTCTTTTTCATTCTTATTATATGTGGGGTCACAATATATGATGGCTGCTGTCACAAAATGTGACCCCCTTCCCCTGCAGGAGGGTCACCTGAACGTGTAATGTGAGCTGAGCGCAGGGACACCTTGCTGGTTTATGGATATTAACCTGTGATGTTCCAGTCATAATTGCACATATCTAAACAATGCTATTGTTAATTTTTCATGTTATGAAATAAGACATAAACATTGTGTTTTGTCTGTTTATTGCTTGAGTAATATTAAATATGAATGGAGGATGAATGCCTCTGGAACCCCCACAACCAGTCTCCTTAACCCTGTCTCCTTGCTGCAGCGTGCACATCACCACGGTGACCAGATGCTTGCTACTCCTTCCCACCTGTTGCCGCTGCGTGGCGCCGCCTGCTACTGAACTCTTTCACATACCTGCCGTGCTGCATGACCATCAACATGGCAAACAGACGTTGTTCCAGATCAGCTCTGCGCCTGCCCTGTTTTTTTTCATGAAGCTCTGCTTGCACGTACATTCACAGTCTGCTTCCAGCTCCAGCCCAATGTCAGCGAATGCGCCCCCTGGATCGGCCTTGATAGTATGAACGAACCACAACAGGCTTTTTATGTTTTTCCAAACCACTGAGAATTTTCAACTCAACTCAAAGATCATGAGATTAATTCAAATTTTATGTACAATCAGTAAATATATAATTTTTTGAAATCATTAAATAAGTAAAAAAGGAACAAACAACATATGTACAGTTCCATTTGTTACAAGATTATACTTGTAGTGCATAATATGTTATGAACAGATTTTACTTCGTGTGAAACTTGAAAAACAGTTATGCTCTGCTGTGTAATAAAAGGTGTACGTTGCATTTTTGCACATAACTTTGGGTATTTCTGTGAATCCAGGAACCCTGCACCTTCCCTTTTTTATTATTACATTATTGGCCAGTGTGAAGTATTGGTCATGTGGACATCTTGGTTTGGAATGGGAGCCGTGGGCCCTTGTTTCCTCCTTGTCTCCTGTAATTGTTGAGAAATCCCACCACCGGTTCATACTTTCTTCCTGGCATTTTGAATTTCACAATCTGGTGGAGGGATGTATAGCCATGCAGGATGCAGTAGAGAGCCATCTGAGTGACGTGTTCCCTGGTGTCTGAGAGGAACGTCTTATGTCATCTTCATATTCATCTTCATTATCACTGATATCTGTTTCAAAAATATAAAGTTCGAGTAAGTAAAATTGCAACAAAGGCATCAGAAGAAAAACAGCTTGATATTTAATATCTAATTTGATATTAAAAATCTGTATTTTGACTTGAGTGAGGGTAGATACCTTCTGGTAATTTTTTGGGTGAACTTCAGACTGTACATTTGTTGAAAATCTGGAAGCTGAATTTTACTAGCCCATGATGGTGTATGGTGAGTTACCCTCTTGACAGTGTGGAAGTGGTGTCTTCCAAAAATGCCATACTTTTAACTTGAATTCAACATATGCTCAAGCAGGTAAGATTTTTTAGCAGGTTCAACTAAACACTCATCAGATGTAGTGAATGGTTGTTTTTTCAGTTCAAAGAAATTCTGGTGACACTGAAGTGCTGAATTCTGAAGCGCTAATGACGTACAAACTACAGAACCCAAAATGCAGTGCACACTTGCTGAGGATCTGAAGTTTGTGTGTTATTAGCGCTTCGTATCGCTGGGCCATAATAATGAATATATATAAAGTGATCTCACAGGATGCGGGCCACGAGTTTGACACCCCTGCCTTAAAGAATCCTAATATATTAAAATGAAGGAACTAATAAAGACCAATTTGATCAAATTAAATGGAAATTAATAATAAAGAGAATCGTGAAGAGCTTATCATTTAGATATTTGCCATTTTCTTTGCAGTCAGCAAAGTAGATTCATTTTTGGGACATTTCAGAATCTGTATGATTTTCTACAAAGATCACATCAAAATTAATGCATATGTTGTAGGTTTTTTACTGTGGATTATGATACTTATTGTTCTTGTTGTCATCTGAATGGTTATTTTTTATATTTTTCTCCATTAGTTTTAAATTCCTTTGGGATTCAGACTCTGTACCGAAGGTTCTGGAAAGAGTTCGATTGTGTGACTCATGAGACTTTATTTTATACGTTACAATACAGTGGGGTCCCCAACTCCTTAATTAGGATTCTATCCTTTTGATTCACTCATTAGTCTACGTATGTTAAATGGAGTAACTGTGTCTCTGTCCCTTTAAATGTTTGTAATGTGGTTAGTAAAGGAAGTGTTCTGTCATCTCTTTTTAATGTGTACATGGATGTGTAGTCGGTGGAACTATTATCAATAACCTGACGTGTGCAGATGATTTAATGATCTACTGTCCATACAGTGCTGGCCTTCAAAAGTTACTGAGGGTCTGCTCGCATGGTTCAGAGTTTGAGATCACTTATAATGGCAAGAAAAATCGTAAGAAGGAAATCGTGAAGGAAAAATACCTTTGGAGATAGCCTACTTGTATGTTCAAACGCTTCTCTGTCAATTTATTCGTAAATACATGTCTGACTTTTGTAACGAACCAAGACAATAAAAATCACTTCTCAAATTTGCCAGTTTATGAATTCTGTATTTTGTATAACACCTTGTCTTCCAGATGTTCATTCATTTAGGAGCCCTACCCAGACCCAAGGCTCTACTCAACACGCTTCTATACTTCGCCAGTATGTTCTTGGGGCGACTGGGCATAAACCGAAGAAAGATCTAAATGCTGGCAACATAAAAGCATCAGTTACCTGATTACGGGCCTGCGTGGGAGCCTCCATTACTGTGCTTCTAGTGCTTCTACTCCACCTGGTGGTCATGGGTGGGATTGGATAATACGCTGTAACATACACTGGGGGCTGTACAGAGTGTAGCAGAGCTGCATCTGAAACAGGCAGAATACTAATGGCTATCCGGACATGAAAAGGTGAAGTGAGGTGTTACCTGAGAAGGAGGAAGAGCAGGCAGGTAGGTCCATGGCACTGATGGCTGCTGACAAGAGACTGACTCTAGTTCTATTGCGGTCTCATGCTGAGTAAAGAACCCACCAGTGAAAGTGATTGTCATTCTGAAACACTCTAGAACAGCACACGGTGACGGTGAGCAGTGGGCAGCCATGACAGGCGCCCAGGGAGCAGTGTGTGGGGATGGTGCTTTGCTCAGTGTCACTTCAGTGGCACCTTGGCGGTTCGGGATTGGAACTGGCAACCTTCTGATTACGGGGCCGCTTCCTTAACCGCTAAGCCTATCCGAATAAATTGATCTGTGTTCAAAGTGTTCTACTCTGTCCTCTAAGGCCCGGACAGTACTAAAATAAAAAGTTATTTTAATTGAGTCATCACCTACAGGGTGGGGGGATAATAATTTCATTGTGTGCATGTTTGCTGTGCATGCTGTGTATCACAATGACAAAAAACAAATGCTTTTCATTTCACTGAAGATTATAAAATCCTTTTTATTAATCTTAGTACAGCACTGAATGAAGAAGCAATTAAATTGGCCTTCATCACACAACAGATGTGGGTTTGACTACATCATTATTTCAAACTTTGTCAATAACTATTTAATAACCTCCCAGTCATTTATAATATACTTTATTAGGAAAAAAAACAAGGAACTTACTGAAATACCCACAAAGTTTGAACTGTAGTGTAAAAAAAACAGAACACATTTACCTGTATGTTGAGTCGTCCGCGGTGGGGTGCCAGGCCGGTGCGCTGGTAAGACGAGGCAGAAAGCTGCAAGTCGCTCGTCCTCAAACACTCCAGGCCACAGGAGGACATGCTATTGGATGGGGGGGTGGAATTAAAGCTCATTTTATTGACATGAATACTACATTAAACCCCACTGAAGATGAAGGTTAACTTTAATTTTACTTTACTTTACTTTATTTAGCAGAACGCTTTTATCCAAAGCGACTTACAAGAGGAAGACACCAGCAATTCTCGTTCGATTTCTATAGAATTTTGGGTTTACAAAACTAAGAGCCCTGATAAGGCCTAACTTGTCAGCAAAGAGCATGCTCAGAGATTGTTAAGTGCTAGACGAAGAAAAAATTATAATATATATATATTTTTTTGTATTATTTTGTGCAATGTGTACGCATGTGCATGTGTACTTTTTGAATAAGCGGGTTTTCACCTGCTTCTTAGAGGTGGTGGTAGTCTCGGCTAGTCGAATGGAGGAGGGCAGGTTGTTCCACCAGCCAGGGACAACAAAGGAGAACAGAGTTAATTGGAATCGGAGACCCCGTGAAGAGGGAATTTTCAGTCTCATTTCATTTGCAGATATGAGAGGGCATGCCGGAGTGTAGCCAGGTATTGTATTGATGTAGGAGGGTGCAGTTCCATTTACAGCCCTGTAGGCAACCATCAAGGATTTGAACTCAATGCGAGCAGCTACCGGGAGCCAGTGGAGAGAGGTGAGAAGAGGCGTAACATGGGTGTATTTTGGCTGATTGAAGATGAGACGGGATGCCATATTTTGGACCATCTGGAGTGGTTTTATGGTGACTGCAGAGGCTCCAGCCAGGAGAGAGTTACAATAGTCGAGTTTGGAGATGACCATTGCCTGGACGAGGAGCTGCGTAGCCTGTAGTGAGAGAAAAGACAGAATCTTGCGAATGTTGTAGAGAGTGAACCTGCAGGATCTGGAGATCGCAGCAACATGATGGTTCAAACTCAGTTCTAACTCCATCTGCATCTATGCAGCAAAGCATCTAATTTTCATTTTTCTTTTCCACAGTTAAAAGCCGGCAGTGTAATCTGACACTGAATAATTTGCAAAAGTAAAAACTCCCCACAGTCTCACATCTCTGTTTCAGTACTTGTTCATCTCAGTTTTGGGATGGGAACTAATGTGATAATTACAAGGGTGTTAAAACATAACTTGTTTAACAGATTAAAACCTAAAATGGGAAATGAGTGGGGGAAATTAGTTATTGTTCAGTTCATAAATCCTGGCAGATCAAAATAAACTCATCAGGCAGCGAGGATGGAAGCATCTCCCAATTTCTTTTTTAAAAATCAGATGCATTTCCAAAGCCTGGTGGTTTGCGCAACACCGGAACGAAAACGGGACCATCTGTGACCCCCTGTATAAATTTACATTCAGAATGTAAACTCCACTTTAGAATTTATTTTAAACGGTGTAATTCACATAAAACTATTTTTTTCATTGTATGTATCTTTACTGTGTAACAGCATTCGCTACCTTCAACATGCAATAACTCCCCCAAATTCTACCTATAAAGAAATATTAATGAGGGGGACAACATCACTCACTCAGAGGTGCAAAGTCGGGGTGACGACGCGCAGCTTGGTGTAAAAAGACTCACCTCTTTCCCTTCTGGCTCTTTGTTTCTCTCCGGTCTGGTTTCGCCAGGCGACAAACTGCTTGTAGTGTCATTTTTTTAACATGCTGAGTTAAAACTGTCTAGAACGCCACGGACACCGTCGCCATCATCCTCACCTCTCAGCCGCAGTCAGTGCCAGAATCTGCCGAGTTTTCCGACTCTTTTTTCCAGAACTGCCGTAAAGCGCCAAAAAGACGAGCCCCATTTTGGAGAGAAAATTTGATCCTTGTCGTAAACTTTGTAATAGCAGCAACGCAAGACCTCTCACACTCTGATCCTTTTTTACAAATAGCCTAATAAAAACATTTCATTAGGCGCACTTTAAAATGAGCCCTTAAGGTACATGTGTCAAACTCGCGGCCCGTGGGTCACATCCCAGGGATTACTTTGTATAGATCTATTATTAGAGCTCAGCAATATGAAACGCTGATTTTACACAAACTACAGATCCCAGAATGCCTTGCGCACGTTGCTGAGCGCCTCAGCAAACTGAGCGCCCTGAAGTTTGGCTTATTATTCGAATCGTCCGTTCCACCTCACTTGCTGCAATACACGTTTTATGCCTGTAGGGGACATAATTCAGCTCGATAAATAGTAAAATAAAGCTCTATATCAGGGGTATTCAACTCAAATTTAAAGAGATTTCTTGAAACAAGACTATATAGATTATATCTGTTTATGTTATGTCATTAGATGTAATTAATACCTGATTGTCAAATCAATGTGACAATATTTATTGTCACATTACACAGAACGGAACATACATGTGTAACAGAGTAGTATGTGGTTAAATTATTTTAAATGGTGCAATGATGCCCTCTAGTGGTATCAAGGTACAGTGTAGTAGGAGATCGCATGAAATTGCCCAAAGCAATTCAGGACACTGAATGGGTAGGTCACGTTTTGAGAGGTCTGGCATAAACTATGTTTTACTGGGATATAAGTACACAGAAGTCATTATTTATCATGCAGTTTGGGTAGCGATTCTTGCTCACTATTTTGAGATGATTCCATGACATGTATATCCGTAGTTTTAGGTTGATTTACTTGTTGGATTAGCATGCTAATTTTCTTCTACCCACGCTACCCAGAGAGAGTTATCCAGACCAACCGTAGGCTAATTCCCACCTACTCCACTGTACCTTGCATGTATTACAGGTAATATCGTTTGGATTTTCTTGTGTTTTTATAATGTTATATGGTTCTACCAAAAGTTTTGGGTTATGTTATATCTGTTAAGATTCGTTCATATAAGTTAGTTAGTTAGGTGGTAATCTGGTAGTACACCACTCAGTTAATGTATTTGTATTTGTATTGGTGAGTCTCATGTTTCACTGTGTTCATGTGGTTTCTTATTTAATTCTAAGAAAAAGGGTTCACTTGAATTATCCCTGGTGCTACGGATAAAATGTATTAATGCAGATGCTAAGAGTTTTGAGTTCATTATGCTTAAGTGTTCAGTGCTTTTCACATCACTATATGATCACCAAAGTGAGAGGCCTTATTTAGTTTGTTTTGCTTATTTGTACCTTTTATTACATTTACAACCACTGTATGTATCTGCATGAAGTTGTAAAAGAAAAAAAAGCAATTCAGGACACTGAATGGAGAGAGTTATCCAGACCAACCGTAGGCTAATTCCCACCTACTCCACTGTACCTTGCATGTATTACAGAAAATAAAAAGGGAATTCGTGAACCACCTGGCTGTCCAAGTGTCTAATGGTGTGCGTGGAACCGGTAGAATGGTGCTGCGGAGGTGAACCCGTCACACATGTATGACTGCTAATATGCATGTTTTAAAGTTTACTAAATAAGAGTAGGGCTGCATTTAAAAATAAATAAATAACTAAATAAAATGTATAATTGTGCATTTTAAATAAAGTTCCGAACTTCAAAACAATAAAGGGAGGATTTTTTTTATTATTTATTTTAATGTTTATTTTATTTATTTTAATTGTGGAGAAAGCTGTATTGCAGTGATGTATGGAGCCAATCATGGTCAATATGTGCAAGGCTACTTTGCTCAGACCAGGGAAAGTTGTCACAATAACCATTTAAAGCAAGAAAGTGGAAGGGTCAGTTCTTACAAACTGCTCTTTCAGGGCCACATCTCCTTGGAGATCGACCAATTCCATCCGGAGAGGTCCAGCATTTGCCCATTAAACGTGTTGTGTGACTTCCTTTGAGAACCCTCTGACAGAAGTGATGAGAAATTGATGCTGAAGGAACATGGTGAGATGCTGTCATAAGCTGAAGCTGTAAAAATGGAATACATGAATGTTTGTTCATAGCGTTCCATTCTCTCCTCTAAGGCCTGGACAGTAGCTCCTTAATTAAGAAGACCTTTTAATCATATCCGAGTCATATCCGATACAAACGTATTGTTGGTGTACGGGTCGCCAGCAGATGCTGCAGGAGCAGGTAGGCCTGCAGGATGTGGTCTTTCTGCAGGCTGGTCCTGAGAACTTGCAATACACGCTCCGGCCACATGGTGGCGCACATGGGGCGCTGTGGTCGGTCGGGCGCCGTCTGTTTCTCCAGCGCCCGAACAGACACGCGAGTCTCCTGAATCCAGCATATTGAGTTCGGTAATCCTGCTGGGAAACAGGTTGGTAATGTTGCCTGGAAGATCTTTGTGGACTGGGGGCTTTCTCTGACATTCAATCCGCCGTTTACATATCTCTGATATTATCATAATGTCACATCTTAGTGGAACACGTAAAGGCAAAGGAGACTTACAGGTCACTCACGCACTCATATGACCCAACAGGTGTCATATATTTAATACCACTGCAATAGTGCTGATATTTAATAATAGACACTTTATCTGGGACCGACATTGATGTTGACCAGTCCAGGGGAGATGCAGTCAGCATGGGCTGTGGATCGTTCCTGGAGGACAACATCGTCGTCTCCGAGGTCACTTCTTCGTAGAGCTCTAGCGGGAAACTATCGGCTGTGGGCCAGTTTGTGGCTGGAGATTGTGAGAGCACACTTACTTAATTATTTACTCACACCCACTCGTTGGAAACCTAGGTCAGGGTGGAAGTTGCTTTTTTTTTTCTTTTTCTCATTGCACACAATCTGTCTTTTAATGGCCACATACATGTTGGGTGTAGATGGCGAGATCTCCCTAAATTCTTACAGGTGGCTCACAGGCACGAGAAGGAAAGATAATTTAACCCAACCCACAATTTATTATCCCTCCATGTTAGGTCACTAGTGTGGTTCAACTTACTGCTGGTCTAGCTGTTCTCAATAAAAGTTTTTGGATTGCTCTATGTAAGGCAATAGAGCATTTTTTTTAATTGATAGTATTAATCATTGAAAAACTGACTATTTTTCATAGGATGACACCATGTGCAAAAGTAAATAAGTTTAGGATGTAGTTAAACTACATTATGCTTTATTAAAACTGCATTATGGAATTCACAGTCGAAAAGCATATACAGTGCATCTTTTTTTTGTTATGTTGCAACCTTATTCCAAATGTATTAAATAAAAATTTCCTTACATTTCTACACACACTAATGAAAATGTGAAAAAAAAGCTGTGAAAAGAGAAAGCACATCCTTTCACAGCCTTTGCCATGAAGCTCAAAATTGAGCTGCTATGCCTCCTGGAGAAATTTCATGATTTGACATGAATTTATAGGCACACACTTGTCTATATAAGGTCCCAAAGTTGACAGTTCATGTCAGATGTCAGGATTGGGAAGTGGCTGAAGTTCAAACCACCAGGCCTCTACTAGAACTGGCGCACCACCTAAACTGAGCAATCAGGGAAGAAGGTCCTTAGTCAGGGAGGTGACCAAAAGCCCAATGGTCACTCTGTCAGAGGAGAACCTTCTAGGACAACCATCTCTGCGGCAATCCACCAATCAGACCTGTATGGTAGAGTGGCCAGACAGAAGCCACGCCTTAGTAAAAGGCATGTGACAGCCTGCCTGGAGTTTGCCAAAAGGCACCTGAAGGACTCTCAGACCATGAGAAACCAAATATTCTGCTCTCTGTTATGAATGTCAGGCGTCACGTTTGGAGGAAACCAGGCACCGCTCATCACCAGGCCAATACCATCCCTACAGTGAAGCAAGGTGGTGGCAGCATCATGCTGTGGGGATGTTTTTCAGCTTCTGGAAGTGAATGTGAAGTTATTGTCATTGTGAAATACAGCAGAGCACACGGTGACACAACAAAATGTGTCCTCTGCTTTTTTTTGTTATAATTAAAGTTTTTTTATTGATTAGCAGATGATTCATGATTCACAGCAATATAGTTATGCTGAGTGGTAGCATCATGGATATATAATTAAATTGTGAGGCCACCACCACTTTGACAACATTTATCTTGCCCCAGAGAGACAGATTCAACTTCCCCCACTTTCCTAGGTTTGTTTTAATTTTGTGAAGGAGTGAATCGAAATTCAATGCTGTCATGCTTTCAATGCTTCACTTACATCTGGACTTAATTTAATGCCTAAATAAATCATGCCTTTTGGGATCCATTTAAAATTGTACTGTGTTATCATGTGTGGGTAACAGTGTTTTGATATGGGCATCATTTCAGATTTGGTCCAGTTGACTTCATAGGCTGAGATTTCACATATAATATTCATTAAGACAGGCAAGGATTTTTCAGGGTCAATAGTCAGAAAGAATATCGTCTGCATATAGCATTAATTTATGCTCACTATCACCACCAATGACCCCTCTCACAAGAGGGTTCGTTCTTATAGTAACTGCAAGAGTTTTCACTCCAATTGTGAATAGTAGTGGTGAGCGGGGGCATCCTTGCCTCGTCCCTCTCGAAAGATCAAAATAGCTGGAAGTAACCCTGTTTGTCATGACCGCTGCTCTAAGATTGCTATATATTATTTCAATCCACTTTCTAAATCCATCACCAACACCAGACCTCAACAGAGCCGGGTGTAAAAAAAAGTCCACTGGACCCTGTCAAATGCCTTCTCCACATCCAAGGATACCGCAGCTACCGGTTCTATACTAGAGGAGTGTAGCCACATTAAATGTGCAAGCCGACGTAAATTATCTGAAGAGGATCTGCCCTTTATAAAAGCGACTTGATCTGTATGAATGAAAAAAAAAATGTATTTTCATGACGTGTACATGCAAAAAAAGTGTTTCCATTGTGGTTTTGTAAACTAAAATCTATGTAAATAATATTAATAACACAAAAGTTAATGGACACATCACTGCCGAGACACACAAAAAAAATTTAGAAGGTGTTTTTCATTGAAAAAAGGAACAAAGTATGGTTTAGATGCCATCTTGTATGTTTTGTACCCTGAAATAAACAGTACAGGCCAAAAGTTTGGACGCACCTTCTCATTCAATGTGTTTTCTTTATTCTCACTGAAGGCATTAAAAACTATGAATGCACATATTTCGAGTTAAGTACTTAACAAAAAGTGGAGACCTGGCCTCCACAGTCACCGGACCTTAACCCAATCCAGATGGTTTGGGGTGAGCTGGACCGCAGAGTGAAGGCAAAAGGGCCCAACAAGTGCTAAACACCTCTGGGAACTCCTTCAAGACTGTTGGAGAACCACTTCAGGTGACGACCTCTTGAAGCTCATCGAGAGAATGCCAAGAGTGTGCAAAGCAGTGGCTATTCTGAAGAAACTAGTTTTCAGTTATTTCAATTTTTTTGTTAAGTACATAACTCCACATGTGTTCATTCCTAGTTTTGATGCCTTCAGTGAGATTCTACCAACGTAAATGGTCATGAAAATAAAGAAAACACATTGAATGAGAAGGTGTCCAAACTTTGGCCCATACTGTATTTGTTAATATTCTTATCATGCTCTGTGCACGTGCTAAAAATATTCAACGGTTTCAGTTCTGCTACTAAGGACTCAAAATTATCATTTTAGAAAATATTGTTTTCCATTCTTTGAGTCTTTGGAAAGTTACAATTTATAATGTTTCCTTGTTAGGTTTTTGAACAGCACCATAGGCTTTGCTGAAAGTCTGATTAGTTCAGCCATGTGAACCAGCAACTGGATTTTTACAGATTGTGTTTGAACTCCAAATAGAATTTTACAGTGACAAAAACCTACAGACAATCTCATGATATGACAACCAATAATCAAACAGGACAATTCCTTTCTGGTGTTTTTAATAAACTGAATGAAGTAATAAAAAAAGTAATATTTCTAGCCGTGAGATTCACTGAGATCCACCTTTTCATGCAAGGGTGTAAATCAGCAACTGTCTGGTATAGCCCACAGGAGCCAGCATTGGCAGAGAATAAGTCTGAACAAGTCTCTGTTCTGTGTGTGTGTGTGTGTGTGTGTGTGTCACATATGATTGTCAGCAGTCAGTAATAGTGGCTGGAGGTGCTGCTTTTATAAATAATAATATCCTAATTCAATAGAGCTGCATGCCAAGGATCATCTAGTAGGTGGCCAATTCAAAGAGTCATACCATCAAAATCACTACAGACCCATTGCTCGTAAATGCTTGACTTTGCACTGGTGTGTCAGTTTTCCATTCTCCTTGCAGCGGCTGTGGTAAAAAAGCTCTGACTCACTTGGACTGACCTGGGTGGGGAATACAGAAGAATTTACCTTCCCTCTTCAACCGCTTCCTCAGTGAGCATTGAGAACACAGTGTACCTTTTCAGTGTACACTATCCAAAAAGGGCCAATAACATTTAAATCTGAATTCAACTTGTGTGTGCTACAATAATCATGTCTGCTGTGTCTATTGTGTTCCTATTGAGTTTGTAACATACCGGAGATGTACAGAGAGCCCATTCTTTTTCATTTTGTTGATGCTGTGAACATTTTTATTGTAGCGTGAGATGTGTTACTATATATAATAATTACGTGGTTTAATCGAGTCAGGCGGATCGCGGGTGGGCTTGGACACTCAGGCAGCTCCCCTTGTCGCTTTAGGCCTGGCAGCTCTGAAACCGTGTTGGCCCTATCCCTGGTGAGTCCCGTTTAGTAGTTCTGGAACCTCTGGAGAGGCCATCAGGCCCCTCACAAAAACAGCACCTTAATACACTGTTTACGTTCTGGTTGAAGGACATTGCGCAGGAGCAGGGAGAACTATTTCCTTGTGAAATGGAGCACTTTTCTTGAAATTTAAACTGGACGAACGGACACAAAGGGCTGCACTTTGGGACAGTATAAGTGGCAACGGGAGAACGGTAGGTTCACCCTCACACAGGGACTCTACACGCATGCACACCACCCACAAAACAAACACAAAACGTCAACACCATGAACACACACATACAAGATGACCAAGTCCATGACCAAGACCAAAAACTAAAAAGAAATGTAAAAAAGTTAATGCCAGAGCGCAAATGGGGTCTCCTTTCACTTGGTTCTTGGTGCAATATCGGAACCTGGAGCTCTGATGCAGGAAATAAGAAAGACTTCAGGTATGGGAAATCAAGGGGATTTGGCCTGTGATCATAACTTAAACAGTTATTCAATTTAGTGTTATCCTTTATTCATTTCAACCCCCCCATTATACCTCCCCTGCTCCAACCACATCTCATGTATTCGTTGGAGACACTGAACGTCCCCTGTCATGCTGCCCTTGGCCATTAAATCAGTCAAGTTTAATGTTCATTCAACAACCTTGCTTGTCTGTTACACATATATTCATTTCTGTTCAAAACCATTGTGTCCAAGTTGTTTTTCAATTATTATGTATTTCAATTATAGCCAATTGAGCCACCTTACTGTGCTTTTCAAAAGCATTACACCACCATTTCCAAGCACCCCCCTAAATAAATAAATAGATAAATAAATAAATGTAATAACTGGCCCCACGGCTTCCTGGCAAATGCTAAAAGAGCTAAAAATGAACATTGAAAAAGGCCATGCAGATCCTCTGTGACTGTGCATTTTGCTCTAAATTATACAGGAAGGTGACGGCGTTTTAAGACACCCGCAGTGACTCACTGGTCATAATTACATACTAAATTTGTTCTCTTTTTCTCTTGCTCGGCTGTTATACACTATAGAAATTGATTGTATTTCATTCACTCCTGCTGCTCAAAACTCCAATGGCACCAGAGCTAGTCAATGCTGCATTGTGGCTGGCCTGAGGGCATTGTAACAGTGCCAAAATTTTGCATTGTGGACGCTAATCTGTCATGCTTTTTTCCCCCGGACCACACACCTGAAGAGCACTAAGGTATTATATTTCAGTTTTTACGTACTCTGCCTAAAAACACCAAACAGTAACAAAATCTTTACTTTTGCTTGTGTGTGTTTCCCAACAACACAGAACAGTTATGACCCAAAATAAATGACCTGATAAAGCCGCAGCTACAGCTGTGACCATGTGATTCATGTGCCATTTTGAAAAGAGCATTTGAAAGTGCACATGGTGAAGTCTTGAAGAGGAAGTTTGCAAAAAATAATATTGAGGAATAATGTTGAGGACAAATCAGGAAAAATTTAAAATAGAAAGAGTTGCAGTACAGAGGGTGATCAGGGTAGAGTGGAAAAATATTAGTCACTAACATCCCTCAATCCCTCACGTTCACTGCTGGAATAAAGATTAGCACACCATTTCCTGAGTCACTGGGACTAAACATAGCAGGAGACCTGAACTACAATACATTGCTCCAAAAAAATGGCATGATATCTGGCAACAGCAGTGCAGCGTGAGCTCACAGGAAGTGATATAACCATGGACCATCCACACTCAGTTGAAGGGGACCGATTGGAGCCACATGTCTTGGTGGTACATTCACAAACATATAGACATCTGGAAACATGTACCTTCAGATGTTTCCCAGAAAACGTATTTTCCATTTCCCAATGGAAAATACCAATGTTATTCACTCATAGTGACAGACTAATTGCATTATAATGTACTATTAATATACTATAATATTACATTATATTGCTAATAAGAAAGAACTGTTTTAAAATGCATGTCTTAAATATAAAATACTCTTTTCAGGGTCAAGGGTAGTCAAGGGCATTTTAAGAAATGAATTAATAAAAAGCAGACTAAACATCTATAAAAAATATATAGTCACCGGACCTGAACCCAATCGAGATGGTTTGTGGTGAGCTGGACCGCAGAGTGAAGGCAAAGGGTCCAACATGTAAATGGTCATGAAAATAATGAATCAGATAAAAATGAATTAAACTTTTGAATAGGATGTGTATAAATGAATACAGAAGGACATTATTCAATTCCACACCTTTAATACCGTTTAATGAAAGGACAATTGAAAGAAATGACGTAAATTTCCAGAGTGATTGTGTGAGACACAAGATAATTAATTTAATTTGATGCTCTGGTAAAGGCTAGCCTGGCTCAAAATGACAAGTAAAAATATTTTTTATGACTGATTTCTACATCTTCAGTTATTGGGAATTCTTGTAAAGATTAGCAAAAATCTATAGAACAGCATTTTTCAAAGATAAACCAAAGAATCAAAACTTTCTTGATATTTAATTACATTTTCCAAAATGAAAACAGCACGTAACCTTACAGAACCTAATACATTTTTAAAAATTAAACTGTCACTGTACTGCATCAGAATAAAAATGCTAGTGGTTCTAAAGAGTTCTAAGATTGTCCTGCCATCTTGTGGTAATAAAAGTCATACAATAATCTAGTGCATGAGAAACAACACTGCAGCAATAACTGCAGCAATGTTAGCTTTGCATCAAAATGTGATCACTAGAACTACTACTACACTTAATGCTATTGATAGTACTCTCACCAATAGAGCACTCAAATGATATAAAGGCAATAAAGACAATAACTTTGTCCTAAGACTAAATAAATGACGCATAATTTACAATCTTACAACGTAAATTCAAATAAAAAAATGTATTTGTCACATACATAGCCATACTCGGTATGATATGCAGTAAAATGCTTTGTATGTGTAACATGTTACAAAACCAACATTATTAATGGAATCAGAATATCTTTATTGTCATTGTAACAAGTCCAACGAAATTATGTGCAGTCCCCAAGCCAGGGCTATCTTAAATACTGTGTGTAAGAACAAGCTTAAAAGAAGACAACTAGCATGTGTACTGATGTAATACAAAATATAATGCAAATATAATACAAAATCTAAAATTAAAGGGTGAGGTAGAAACCATATTGCGCATGAAAAGGAAATGAAAATAGTTGAAGGTGGAAAAATAAATTAAACATCATTAAGTTCTCTGATGGGCTGTTTAGTCTGTTCTCCCTTGTTTTAATGCTTCTGTATCTCTTGTCTGGTGGCAGCATGGTCATGATCGGGATGTGAGGAGTCCTTTTGTGCTATCTTGAGGCAGCGAGAGCCGTGCAGTTCGTCCAGAGCGTCCAGTCTCTGCTGAGCCTTCTTCACCAGCTCTGTTGAGTTCACACCCAGTAAGTGGAAGTCCGACACCCTCTCAGTCCCCACTGATGTAAAGTGGTTTGATGTCCGTTTTCCTTTTCCTGAAATCCACAACAATCTCCTTGGCCTTTGCTGGCCGATAATCATTCAGCCAGGTTATGGATGATTTTTTTTGGTAAGGGGACTATGGTGGAGGATATGGAGGCAGAGTGGGACAGAGGCCTGGGACAGGCTGAAGATCTTTGTGAAGACCCCGGCCAGTTGCTCTGCACAGTTCCTCACACGTCCAGGGACACCGTCGGGACCTGCCTCCTTCCTGGGGTTGACAGCCAGGAGCAAGTGTCACACTTCCTGGTTCTCCACCTTAAGAGTGGGGATGAAGTTGATGTGAGCTGCTGCTGTTGCTCCACCTCAAAGCGGGCACAGAAGAGGTTCAGCTCCTCTGCCATTGAGGCATCACCTTCAGCAGCTCCATGACTGGTCGTGTAGTTGGTGATATGCTGGACACCCTGCCAAACCTGCCTGCTGTTGTTGCTGTCCCGGTACTGCTCAATACTGTAGGCCCTCTTCAGGTTGTTTTGTGCCATATTATATATGGCCTTATCGCCGGGCCTTTGCAACCTTTAGCAGCTGCTTGACCTCCCTACTCATCCCAGGTTTCTGGTTAGGGCAGACCCAGATACGTTTCTCCACTGTGACAGTGTCCATGCAAATATTTGCAATTTGCTAACTAAAGAAAAAAACAAAGAAACAAGAGTTGAGCATTATTGAAGGAGGTTTCAAAAGCTCAAGTGAGGAGCAAACTCACAACCTCTGGTTTGCAAGGCCACTGTTCTGGCAACTGAGCTATAAAGCCATTGATCAGCTTTGTTTGGAAAACTAAACCCATTCAAGATATTGTTTTCATAACTTAGGTTTCAAAATCTAAAGTGACAATAACTAAATAACGCTTCATCGAAGTTCAAACTCACGACCCCTGATTTATTGCCACTTGTTTAACTTTGACGTAATTGTACCCTGGAAGATATTCAATGATGCTGAAGCAGGTTTGAACTCACGATCCCTGTCTATGAGACCACTGAGCTATGAAACAATAACTCTGTCTTCATTTGATTCCTTTGTGACTCAGGCAATATTACATTTGGATAACTTCTCCAGTTCTGGACCATTATTTTCATTAGTGGACTAGAAAGTCCTCCTCCAGATCTTCTCTCAGAGGAGGCACTTCCCAACTGTCAGACCACTCAGCAAGGCGGGCCTTCACAATACGTACTGTGAAATGTGATTTGTTATTCAATTTATTATAAAAACTTTATTGGAAATTAATAAAGAATTGCATTTGGACATTGAATAATTTCGTTTGCAAAATAAATTGCTATTTGAATAAATGTAAAGAAAACACATGGAAAAAGAATTCAATTCAATTTTTATTCAAAATTCTTTGGAAAATGTCAAATCAAATTACATGCTCTGATTGAATATTGCATTGCCAAATGAATTGCCATTTGAATTTTTGTGCTAAAAATATTCCATACTCTATCCAGTCCCCAAATGGCGGCTCTATTAATCACAACATCTAGTGTTTACATCTACTGTTGCTTACTGTTATAAGGTGATCAAGTAGGATGTGATATTGATAATGGTCAGATTCATGACGGAGTTATGCAGAGCCATTTTCAACATAGCAAACTCTAAAGGATCATAATGAACAAAATTACCATAGGAAAAGGCCAGTATGTTCTTGGGGAGACTGGGAACTTGGCACGAATCGAAGGAAGATCTACATGCTGGGAACATAAATGTATCATGTACTTGATTACGGGCCTGAGTGGGAGTCTCCATTACTGTGCTTCTAGTTGGAGCTTCACCTGGTGGTCATGGGTGGGATTGCGAGTCGTTCACCCTCAAAGACTCCAGGCCCACAGGAGGACATGCTATTGGAAGGGGGGGAATTAAAGCTCATTTTATTCACATGAATACTACATTAAACCCCACTGAAGATGAAGGTTAACTCCATCTGCATCTATGCTCCAAAGCATCTCATTTTCATTTTTCTTTTCCACAGTTAAAAGCCTGACACTGAATCTGACACTGAAATATTTGCAGGAGTAAAAAATCCCCACAGTCTCACATTTCTGTCTCAGTATTTGTTTATCTCAGTTTCGGGATGGGAACTAATATGATAATTACAAGGGTGTTCAAATAGAACTAGTTCAACAGATTTAAACCTAAAATGGGAACTGAGTGTATGTGTGTGTGTGTGTGTGTGTGTGTGTGTTCCTGCACACCAAGTTATTGTTCAGTTCATAAATCCTGGCAGATCAAAATAAACTCATCAGTCAGCGAGGATGGAAGCATCTCCCAATTTCCTATTTAAAAATTCGATTCCTTTCCAAAGCAAAACTGGAAGGAAACGGGACCATCTATGACCCCCTGTATAAATTAACATCCAGAATGATTCTACACGCAGATAATAAACAATTACTACAACTGCCAACGTTCTATAGTTCATGTAATACCAAAAGAACTAACATACTGATTTACTAAACTTCCCCAACATTCCGAATTAAAATTACCAAATTACCATAGAGCAGTGGTCTCAAACTCCACTTTAGAATTGATTTTAAACGGTGTAATTCACATAAAACTTTTTTTTGTATTGTTGTAACAGTAAATTTCACTAGGCGCACTTTAAAATGAGCCCTTAAGGCACATGTTTCAAGCTCGGGCCCGCAGGAATTTCCCCTTTTCTGTGTCACATTTTCACTCAACAGTCTCAACCACTTTTATAGAAAATCAACCAACAAATTTTAACAGTTGAACAGTTTAGACGCTCACTTTCTTCCCCTGTTATTATGCTTTTATGTTCAGTGAGAGAATTGAGCTCTAGCTTGTCCTGCCAGGATTTTAAACCTGGGTTTGAATGGAGTCAGGGCCATTCTCATACACATGTGGAGGTGCTCGTTCGTGAGCCTGGAACGATATTTAGTTTTAATTATGTTCATTGTGGAGAAATCTGTATTGCAGTGATGTGTGTAGCCAATCATGGTCAATATGTACAAGGCTACTTTGCTCAGACCAGGGAAAGTTGTCACAATAACCATTTAAAGCCAGAAAGTGGAAGGGTCAGTTCTTACAAACTGCTCTTTCAGGGCCACATCTCCTTGGAGATCGACCAATTCCATCCGGAGAGCATTTGCCCATTAAAACTGTTGTGTGACTTCCTTTGAGAAGCCTCTGACAGCAGTGATGAGAAATGGATTCTGAAGGAACATGGTGAGATGCTGTCCAAAGCTGAAGCTGTAAAAACGGTTGTTGAAGTTCACAATTGACTCATCAATAAAGTCAACATCTGGTCATCCCTGAACCTGTTCCTGCGTGCAGGCTCTCTGCAAGTCTTCCTTGAAGAAGTCTTCCATGACACATGTTGGACCAGGCAGGTAACACTCTATACTATTTCTACACATCCTATTTTACCCTAAACAAGTGAGTTTTCAGTGGCCCAAAACTTTTAAACCCTATTTATTTTATGCTGAAGTAAAGAAGGCTGCTCACCCAGATGAGCAGATGAAATCAATCAGAATACATGAATCTTTGTTCATAGCGTTCCATTCTCTCCTCTAAGGCCTGGACAGTAGCTCCTAAATTAAGAAGATCTTTTAATCATATCCGAGTCATATCCTATACAAACTTATTATTGGTGTACGGGTCGCCAGCAGATGCTGCAGGAGCAGGTAGGCCTGCAGGATGTGGTCTTTCTGCAGGCTGGTCCTGAGAACTTGCAATACACGCTCCGGCCACAGGGTGGCGCACATGGGGCGCTGTGGTCGGTCGGGCGCCGTCTGTTTCTCCAGCGCCCGAACAGACACGATATGTCCGTGTTTGAATCCTGCATATTGAGTTCGGTAATCCTGCTGGGAAACAGGTTGGTAATGTTGCCTGGAAGATCTTTGTGGACTGGGGGCTTTCTCTGCCATTAAATCCGCCGTTTACATATCTCTGATATTATCATAATGTCACATCTTAGTGGAACACGTAAAGGCAAAGGAGACTTACAGGTCACTCACGCACTCATATGACCCAACAGGTGTCATATATTTAATACCACTGCAATAGTGCTGATATTTAATAATAGACACTTTATCTGTGAGGTTTTGGGGTGTACAGATATTTCAAGATTCATAATGGTGTGTGTGTTTGTATCTGCATTTGCAGTGGATAATCCAGATTCGTCTATTCAGAGTTGTCCCCTTTGACCCTTCGGCCTTGCAGCCATCATGAGGGTCTGCAAGACCTGCGGTGGGACCGACATTGATGTTGACCAGTCCAGGGGAGATGCAGTCAGCATGGGCTGTGGACCAGTTTGTGAGATTGTGAGAGCACGCTTACTTAATTATTTACTCCAACACCCGCTCGTTGGAAACCTAGGTCATGGTGGAACTTGCATTTTTTTCTTTTTCTCATTGCACACAATGTGTCTTTTATTGGCCACATACCTAAACATGCTGTGTTCATTCTTAGATATCCGATTAATAATCTGATTCAGAGGATACATGTTGGGAGTAGATGGCGAGATCTCCCTAAATTCTTACAGGTGGCTCGCAGGCACGAGAAGGAAAGATCATTTTACCCAACCCACAATTTATTATCCCTCCATGTCAGGTCACTAGTGTGGTTCAAGTTTATTTTATTAAGCGACTTTTACTAGATCCTGTCAGCACACTTACTGCTGGTCTAGTTGTTCTCGATACAAGTTTTTGCTCCTTGTAAGGCAATAAAGCATTTTTTTGATAGTATTAATCATTGAAAAATGGACTATTTTTCATAAGATGACACCGTGTGCAAAAGTAAAAACGTTTAGGATGTAGTGAAACTACATTATGCATTATTAAAACTGCATTATGGAATGCACAGTCGAAAAGCACATTGCATCTTTTTTTGTTATGTTGCAATCTTATTCCAAATGTATTAAATGAATTTTTCCTTACATTTCTACACACACAACACACCCTAATGAAAATGTGAAAAAATCTTACTTGAGGTTTTGGAAAATTTATTAAAAAGAAAAAAAAAGAGAACACATGTACACAAGTATTCACAGCCTTTGCCATGAAGCTCAAAATTGAGCTCCGATGCCTCCTGGAGTGACCTGAGCATAGTTGGAGTCCACCTGAGGAGAAATCTCTTGATTGGACATGATTTTAAAGGCACACACTTGTCTATATAAGGTCCCAAAGTTGACAGTTCATGTCAGATGTCAGGATTGACGGCACCTGGACTCATCGCCTGTGCCCAATCCGGACAGCGTTTAAAAGCCAGGGATTTCCGCCCCTTTGTCAGCGACGACATTTTTGTGGACTCTGTGCACGAACTTGAGTTTCTGTTTTGTATTTTGAGTTGTGTTTCTACCCTCTATTCCCCTGTTTACAGCCATCGTGCTGATGTTTATTTGTGTTTATTTTATAATAAAACCCTTTTCCCAGCATGTCCCACCTCTGCACTTCCCTCCCCGTCAGCTCGCGGTCGTGACATCAGAGAACAAAACAAGCATAAAGTCAAAGGAATTGTCTCAAGGCACAAATCTGGGAAAGGTTGCAGAAAATTTTCTACATCATTTGTAAGTGGATGAAATTCAAACCACCAGGTCTCTACTAGAACTGGCCCGCCACCTAAACTGAGCAATCAGGGAAGAAGGTCCTTAGTCAGGGAGGTGACCAAAAGCCCAATGGTCACTCTGTCAGAGGAGAATCTTCTAGGACAACCATCTCTGCAGTAAAAGGCATGTGACAGCCTGCCTGGAGTTTGCCAAAAGGCACCTGAAAGACTCTCAGACCATGAAAGACAAAATATTCTGCTCTCTGTTATGAATGTCTGTCATCACGTTTGGAGGAGACCAGGCACCGCTCATCACCAGACCAATACCATCCCTAGAGTGAAGCAAGGTGGTGGCAGGATATTGTCATTGTGAAATACAGCAGAGCACACGGTGACACAACAAAATGTGTCCTCTGCTTTTTTTTAGAATTAAAGTTTTTTTATTGATTAACAGATGATTCATGATTCACAGCACAAAGAAAGTTCTTAATGAGAATGTCATATTGTTTGAAAATATAGTTATGCTGAGTGGTAGAATCATGGATATATAATTAAATTGTGAGGCCACCACCACTTTGACAACATCGTTTCCCAGAGAGACAGATTCAACTTCCCCCACTTTCCTAGGTTTGTTTTAATTTTGTGAAGGAGTGGATCGAAATTCAATGCTGTCATGCTTTCAATGCTTCACTTACATATGGACTTAACTTAATGCCTAAATAAATCATGCCTTTTGGGATCCATTTAAAATTGTACTGTGTTATCATGTGTGGGTAACAGTGTTTTGATATGGGCATCATTTCAGATTTGGTCCAGTTGACTTCATAGGCTGAGATTTCACATATAATATTCATTAAGACAGGCAAGGATTTTTCAGGGTCAATAGTCAGAAAGAGAATATCGTCTGCATATAGCATTAATTTATGCTCACTATCACCACCAATGACCCCTCTCACAAGAGGGTTCGTTCTTATAGTAACCGCAAGGGGTTTCACTCCAATTGTTAATAGGAGTGGTGAGCGGGGGCATCCTTGCCTCGTCCCTCTCGAAAGATCAAAAAAGTTACCCCGTTTGTCATGACCGCTGCTCTAAGATTGCTATATATTACTTCAATCCACTTTCTAAATCCATCACCAACACCAGACCTCAACAGAGCCGAGTGTAAAAAAAAAGTCCACTGGACCCTGTCAAATGCCTTCTCCACATCCAAGGATACCACAGCTACCGGTTCTATACTAGAGGAGTGTAGCAACATTAAATGTGCAAGCCTACGTAAATTATCTGAAGAGGATCTGCCCTTTATAAAAGCGACTTGATCTGTATGAATGATGTGTGGCAAGACAGTTTCAAGTCTTGATAACACTTTGGCCAGAATCTACATGAATTAAGCTAATTGGTCTGAAATTAGCAGTATCTGTGAGGTCCCTGCCTTTTTTAGTTATCAATTAAATAAGTGCCTCATTCATTGAGGTTGGCATTGCAACGGTCTGAAAAGCCTCTTAATATACATTAATATGCATATACTTAATATATACATTGGTTAAAATATACATTGGTTAAAATTGGAGTAATTATGTCTACGTAATCGTCATAATATACAGCAGGAAACCCGTCTGTTCCAGGTGATTTTCCTGTTTTCATAGATTGTATGGCCTTTCTCACCTCTTCTTGAGACACTGACCTATCAACATTTGCTATCTGTTCAGGTGATAAGTTGGAAAAGTTATATTCATAAAGAAGTTCTGTATTAAATATTTGTTTGTTACACCCATTGATCTGTACAAATTCTCATAAGAATCTTTGAAGGCATCATTAATTCCCTCGCAGGATGTTTCCAATGAGCTTCCTGTTCTTATTGCAGGAATTACATGAACAGAACATTATTCTTTTAACTGCCTGGCCAAGAGTCTGGTGTTTTCTCCCCCTGACTCATAAAATTATGTTTTAAGTCTAAACAGAGCATATTCAGCTTTCTTATTAAATATTTCATGTATTTTAATTTTACAATTGCAAATATTATTGAATAAGTCATCAGAATAATATTTAGCCAGCTCTATTTGCATTTTGTTTCGTTCTGCTTTCAATTTTCTTATAACATGGACTTGTTCTCTTTTCTTTCTCGAAGAATGTGCAATCATTTTGGCTCTAATCTATGACTTTGATTCCACCCAGACCACTCCCAGATTATCTGTGCTACAAATAATAATCTCAAAGTATGATGATAGATTCTGTGCCAATTCATTTTTAAATATATTGTCTTTTAATAGAGAAGCATTCATCCTCCATCTTCCTCTCCTAGATCTTTCTGAGTGTCTCACAAGACCATTGGATTTATACTGCTGTCCACAACTGCATTAATCAGATTTTGAGAAATCAAAATGAAGTCTGTTTGTAAGTATGATTTGTGGCAGTGAGAGTAAAATGTATATTCTCTTTTCTGTGGGTTGAACAGTCACCATACGTCGATCAAACCATTGTCTTCCATAATCATATTAATGGCGAACCTACCTTTGGGTGTTATCATCCAACCTCCAGTGTGTCTATTTTTATCAAGTATGCCATCTAGTACCTTCCGTTTTTTACATACCAAAATGAGAACACCATTATTCTTACTGGACAAGGAGCTATGAAAGACTTGCCCTACCCAGTCTCTTTTGAATTTTTGTGCCTCTGCATCCTTTAGGTGTGTTTCTTGAATGAATGCAATGTCAGCCTGCCTGTGTTTAAGATAAAAAAGCACCTCTTTCCTTTTCGTAGGGCTGCCACAACCATTAATGTTCCAGGACACTACTTTAACATAATTGCTATTTGCCATTTTTGAATAACCTCCTTGTGCCAGTATTATATACAAGCGTGCTTAAACTACTACTATGAATGATCAAAATGTTTTTCATTTTGGACTTAACAAAACTGGTCAACAAGAAAGTTAACGCAAAATATATAAATAAATTGCTTTCTCTTAATTGGAAGTTTGTTAAGCTTAAAAATAAAAATATATAAATATCAAAAAATAAAATAAAGTGTATTTCGGTTTGTGAAATGTCCTACTGACCACAACTAGTGTCCGTTACATCCATACCTTTCTCATATTCTGCTTTCGTTTATTCAGCGTCATCAGGTTTGTCAGACCCCTCCTGGCTCAGCCCCTCCTTCGTCCCAGCTGAAACCTCTTGCCTACCTGGGTACTCTTAATGGCCGAGCCCCCCTTGAGGGGGACCCCGGCCTGCCCTCCTCACCGGCTACCTGAGGTTGCAGGCCCATTGCTTCCTTGCCTATCCCCCCTGAGGAGGAGACTCCAACCCGCAGTGCCACGCCACCATGCCCTGGCGTCTGCGGGTCAGGGACCTCCTCCTTGGGGTTCTGATTGGCAATGCCACTTGGGGGATGAGACGAGGGTTGAGAGATGCGACATACGGATATCACACACATATACACACACAAACACTGCGGGTCATCTGGCACTCCGTCTAGTCTCTCTGTGACCTTCTCCAGAGGTGGGAACTGAAGTGCCAACCCAGGGACATCTACACACAGCCACCAAGCGCTGTCACCCCTCTCAATGGCTTCGCCGGTGGGCGGCTTCTTAGTGCTGGAACTGGGTGCTGACATCTGTCTGGTGAGTCTGAGTTCTCCTGCAGAGTACTGGCTGATCAGTCACTGCAGGCTGTGGCGTGAGTGTGGTGGACACCCGGAAACAGCTCTACCAACCTGCTTAGAGTGGTTGCAGTACAGGGAGCAGGCATAGCATGTTGCAGATGGCAAGGCATTACTGCAGTGACCAGGCAGAGGGCAGAATGCAGCGCTGCTGACAGTGGTGGGCATGCAATGGTAGGTGACCCCTATGGACTCCTCTCGAGTGGTGGTGGTAGGCGTGAGCAGGGAGCAGGGACGGGTGGTTGCCAGGAGGGGGTGATGTTGTCTGCTGCGGGCTGGAGTGCTGATACAGTGCTGTTGCCTGCAGGGGAACATCAGTGCAGAAGGAGAATGAGTTTATGATTAACGCAGTAGAGGCGGGTTTACCTCAAAGCAGAACCTGGCTGGCAACATCCATCGCATTTTTTGTCCAGCACTCCACTGGACCGCAAAACTCTCCTTCCTCTTGTCATCTTCGTGCACCAGGAAGTCATGTGGGCCCACACCACACTGGCGAGGATCCAGGAAGGGCACTGTGGGAGGTACAGACCCTGAACTGTCCAGACACCAGCTCGCCATGTCTTCACTCTCGTCGCTGTCTGTGTCATCCGCATCAACGGGGAGGCTTCACAGCAGCGGTTCTTGTCTGACATCTCGAACATGGTGGGGGCCGCGTCCTCCATGCCCACACTGCTTCCTCGCCAAAGTCATTGGCCTCCTCGTCGCTCTGCCAACTCACCTGCCGATCGTACCACTTCCAGGAGAGCCAAAACAAAGAAAACAGGATACAAATGGATTTTAACACACAGGCATGAGGCACTAGGCCAGGAACATACACAAACAAAGGTAACACAATGTCCACATTGCGACGATGTCTGCATGCTGCTTCACAGGTTTTATGGAGTCCCGATACATTAAGACCAATTTTTGTCAGCTGGGATGGATCAGGACTCCATAAACAGCTGTGACGGCCCCATGGCCCCGGTACGTCAAAATGGGGGATCATAAATTATCCAGTGTTTGCTCTGTAAAAGACAAATCACAAATTCATTTTTATAATGAAGAGCATTATATTATATTATTTATAAGATATTTTCTGTCATATTATATGATGTTATTATAAAATAAAGAACAGACAAACAGATAGATAAAAATGAAAAACAACAATGTTTAGGGCAAACCAATTATTCAACCCAGGCCAGGATTCGAACCCGGTATTTCCACCATGAAGGTGAATGTGTTACCAATACACCACCAGGGTTTTTGGTTTGGTTTGCCAATTCATACTGGTTCACAGAACAACCAGAAGTTTGACTAAATTTAGCAGCCAATTTAAACTAATTATAACTCAATTTTGGCTTGGAAAGCAGTGAAAGGTTGAAAGACGATAGGATAAAAGGATGAAGAGGGAAGAGTGGAATCATTGTTAAATTTGTTAATTTTGTGGAATGGATAAAATAGCAAAAAATTAAGAGTAGAGGAGAGAACAGGAAGAGTGGAATGCTAATGCTAGCATGTTAAAATAAAAAATGCTAAATGGGTCTGGCCACAATGCGTCACATAAAATATGATGACGTTTGGAGCATGTTACAGAGGATAAATGGGAGAGATGGAAAGAATAAAAGAGAAGTTGCTGCTGCTGAATTGGTGGTTGAAAGGCTGAAAGTGTTATTGTTGCTCTGTAAAATGCATGTAAGGAGGAGTGCAGGCTTGGCTATTTGGCAAAGAGGGGTTCATGGAGATGTGGCATGTTGAATTTTGGGTGTCTACAATAAAAATTGTGGTTCTGAGCAATGTGTGTGGCACGCAGGTGGAGTCACGGATTGCTTAAAAAAGAAGCAGCAAACTTCTGCACTATGGGCCGGATAAACGTGTGCGATTAAAACTGTAGGACTAGATGCAGTTGGAATAATTATAATAATAAGAAGAAATAGAAAAAGATGATTTAGATTTTCCTAGCCAAAATAATTATTAGATATTAAACAAAACAATGTTTTGAATGTTTTGGGTGTGGGAAACCGGAGTACCCGGAGAAAAACCCACGTGAACACGGGCAGTGCGCGCCAACTCCACACAGAAAGAACCCGGGCCAGGACTAGAACCAAGTTTCTTTCAATAAGGCAGCAGCTCCAAGCACTGTACTACCGTGTCACTAGAACAGCACACGTAAACACACAGAAATCATATCAATTACATCAATATCAAGTCCTGTCTATACTAATTGGCAAACTTACATACTACGTATTATCACATACTATTATTACCTAATTTACTATATATATAACTAAATAAGTATTACTACCTAACTTAATACATACTACTTACTAACTTTTACTACCTAATTTACTACATATAACTTAATAACTATTATAACCTTACTTACTACATACTACTTACTAGCTATTATTACCTAACTTGCTACATATTAATAAATAACTATTACAAACCTAACTTACAACATATTACCTAACTTACCTCTCACTTACTTACCCATTACTTAGGCCAAATGTAAGGGTAGTGCCAGCAGTCAGCCAGTACGCTGCAGATCCTGGACGCCTCTTCTCGCTGCTGCTGAGCCTCTCTTCATTTCTTCTTGCTCTGATATCATTCCTCCCAAATGGAAAGCACACAGGACTGGGTGGAATCAGCTTTTCCATCTGAGTGCTGAAGAGACAGACCAGGGGTAACTTAATAACTATTGTAACCTAACTTACTACATATAACTAACTAACTTCCTTCTCCCTGAAGGAAGTTCTGTCTGGGCAGCAGCAATCAGTAAAGGAGAAAAAGAGAAGAAACAAAACATATCAAAGGAAGCGGTGAGAGAAAATACACAGTGAGGCAGAGTAAAAGGAGGAACACCTCCAAGCTGGAAAAAAAGAGTGGAAGAAGGTAAGACAAAAAATATCAATGACTTGAATGAAAAGCGAAAGATAAGTCAGAGAAAAGCTTGGAAACGTAGACAACAGGTATCTAGATAATGTAAGAAAAGTCGCAGGTCACCAGATCAGGATCAGGCTTAATGACTAATGATTTTTTTCATTAATTTGTTCAAGAAAACACTACAAAAAACATGTGAAGTTTTACCCTCAGTCGGTTTCGTCCAGGTCCGAGCGCCCAGTAGACATGCAGCAGCAGGATGCTGAACTGGGTCTAGGCCGAACGCTGTTGGTTCTCTTGCTGCTGTTGGTTCCTGGATGTCCTGGTCCTCCTCGCTGCTCCCTCATGATCCTGGCCGCCTCTTCTCGCTGCTGAGCCTCTCTCTTCATGTCTTCTCGCTCTGCTATGATGCTGGACGATGTGAGCCAAGAAGGCAGTTTCCTCCCAAATGGAAAGCCCACAGGACTGAGCGGAATCAGTGCTGAAGAGACAGACCAGGGGGTAACTTAATAACTATTACTTCCTAACTTACTACATACTACTTACTATTATTATCTAACGTACTACATATAGCTTAATAACTATTATGGCCTAACTTACTACACATTTCCTAACTTACCTCTCACTTACTTCCCCATTAATTTGGCCAAACGTAAGGGTAGTGCCAGCGGTCAGCCAGTACGCTGCAGTCCATCCCATTACGTGTGATCCTGGCCGCCTCTTCTCGCTGCCGCTGAGCCGCTCTCTTCATGTCTTCTCGCTCTGATATCGTGATGGACGACATGAGGCGAGAAGACGGTTTCCTCCCAGATGGACAGCACACAGCAGTGGATGGATTTGTCTTTTCCATCTGTGTGTTGAAGAGACGGACAAGCTTGTCCCGGGGCAGCTGGGTCCAGGGGGTAATTGGGCCTGGCTGCGTCCCGGTGGCCTTCATGCCTGCCTCTGGTGAACTGGTCACAGTGGTGACAGGCAGAGGCAGCACGGTGGATGTTCCAGGCTGCGGTCTTCTGTATGGACAGCTTGTCTCATTCCTCCTGGACAAGGTGCCTGGACCGGTCCTCTTGGCTGTAGTGTAGGGAAGAGGTGGCTTGGCTGTGGTGCCTGTCAGGGGCAGCTTGGTCACTGTGTTGACCTCTGACGTCCCGGCCTTGGGGTGTCGCTGGGGCTTCCTGGGTGCAGGGTATCGCTCCAACTTCTTTGACCGTTTTGCTGGTTGGGGCATTGGGTCAATCAGAATTGCTAAACCTTCAACAGAGGCAATACAAGATTAACCATGAGTGTAAAATCTTCAACAGTAACATGTAAGACTTAACAAGATAACTGGAAATTATGCACTTGTTAAAATTGTCTTTTACTTTAAAACTGTGCTGATTCTGAAATCTTTACGTTAATTATAGTGCATGTTGGGATGTAAAACCCTGATTCTTGAAACTTTAGCAAAAACATGTCCCACTAAGAAAAGTGCTCATTCTATTAGAAATTAAAAACATTTTCATGATTAAAATGCTCAAGGTTATAATCAGGGTGTTTTTTGCACATTTGAAAGGATTCTTTTCTAGGCTTACTCATAATTTTTAATAATTTAAATGATTATATGCTGGCCACTGCCGACAAAATCAATTGGCTTTGTATAGGAGATAACAAACTCCTCAAACCCACATTATCATGACCACCATCAGATATTTATAAAAAGCAATAAAATCAGGCAACTACAAAGTCAACTACATTCCCGAGGACCCATTTTCAAACATTCAGCTCTAGTGCAGGCTTTAAGATCACACAGGCTCCTGTAAGCTCGCTGTTTTATGTTTTGTTCAAGAAAACACCACAAAAAAATGTGAAATTTTACCCTCAGTTGGTTTCGTCCAGGTCCGAGCGCCCAGTAGATACGCAGCAGCGGGACGCTGAACTGGGTCTAGGCCAACCGCTGTCCTCTTGCTGCTGTTGGTTCCTGGATGTCCCGGTCCTCCTCGCTGCTCCCTCGTGATCCTGGCCGCCTCGTCTCGCTGCTGCTGAGCCGCTCTCTTCATGTCTTCTCTCTCTGATATCGTGCTGGATGACATGAGGCGAGAAGGCAGTTTCCTCCCAGATGGAAAGCACACAGCACTGGATGCATTCGGCTTTTCCATCTGAGCGCTGAAGAGATGGACCAGCTTGTCCCGGGGCAGCTTGGTCCATGGGGTGGTCGGGTCTGGCTGCGTCCCGGTGGCCTTCATGCCTGCCTCTGGTGAACTGGTCACAGCGGTGACAGGCAGAGGCAGCACGGTGGGTGTTCTAGGCTGAGGTCTTCTGTATGGACAGCTCATCTGGTTCCTCCCGGCCAAGGTGTCTGGTCTGGTCCTCTTGGCTGCAGTGTAGGGGAGAGGCGGCTTGGATACGGTACCCATCAGGGGCAGCTTGGTCAGCGTGTTGACCTGTGATGGACCGGCCTTGGGGTGTCGCTGGGGCTTCCTGGCTGCAGGATATTGCTGCACCTTCTTCTGCCTTTTTGCTGGTTGAGGCATTGGCTCAATCAGAATGGCTAAACCTTCAACAGAGGCAATAACAAGATTTACCATTAGTGTAAACTCTACAACAGTAACATGTAAGACTTAGTTAACCAGATAACTGGGAATTATTTGCTTGTTGAAATGGTCATTTACTTTAAAACTGTGCTGATTCTGAAATCTTCACATTAATTATGATTCATGTTGGGATGTAAAGAATAAAATGTCACCCTCAGTCATGTGAAGATCACAAAACATCCAGAAATGTATATTTTTTAAATTAAGGGATGAGTGGTTTTATCATTAATCAAGAAAACACAAAAAAACATGCTAAGTTTTACCCTCAGTCGGTTTAGTCCAGGCCCGAGCGCCCAGTAGGTACGCAGCCGCGCACCGCTGAACTGGGTCTGGGCCGGCTGCCGTCGTCCTGCTGCAGTCAGATCCTGGATGTCCTGGTCCTCCTCGCTGCTCTCTCATGGTCTTCATCTTGATGAATATCGCAATTTGCAAACTTTTATCGGCTCCTATTTCTGTTTAAATTAAAGCACAAACACGATGACGTCACTGACCGGAGCGCGTCACTTTTTTAAAGTTCTTTAGCCGCCACGTGATTTGTAGTGAGATTACATCTAGAAACACTGAATTCACCTTCCTGAGCAGTAAAAGTACACGGGCAAACACAGCAAACGACAGCCAAACAACTAGACTATGAAATGATGTTATTCCGTGACTCACTACACCAAGTAACTTCTTCCCGTTTTTCAAAATAGTGAAGGTGAAGCTGTCAAATATGCAAATGAACCGCGAATTTGCAGAAATACATAAATAAATGAGGATATCTGCGTGAATAGTCGTCTAAATAACAATCTACTCGCTACTCACCAAAAACGATGTCGCTCCTCTCGGTCGCTTTACAGCTCTGAGGATCAACAAACTCCGTTTCCATGACAACGACGTTCTCGTCCGACGCGACGTGCGGCGCCGCGCGAATCTAACATTAAACACGGAGGCGTTTATAAAATGCGACGGCGATTTTAAATAAAGTAAATGGGGATTTTATGTTGGTAATTTGATGAAACTGCATTAAATGAGTAATAAGCAGTAATACATGCAGATAAATACCAAAACCAGTAATAAATAAATAAACTTTTTTTTTGTCCATTTTTCCTACTGTTAGAAGAATTCGGTCGCCCAGTAATTGCTAGACAAGGAAGGAGCTATTTCGACTCGTGCACGCAGTGTTTCCTTCATAATGCCATTTATTTTGATCAGGAAAAATGTGAGGCCACCTCAATCACTTCCGTCTGTACAGGGAAGGTCACAGATGGAACTATTTTAACTGCTCATGCCCCTCTAAGTGTTTAACCCTTATTTATTCCCCCTCTTCACTTATTCCTGCATTGTGCTGTGCTCTGAAAGCCGCTGTTTTCTCCGGTTTGCGCGTCTGAAGTGACATCGTTAACCACGCCCACTTGTCGCGCTGAACCCCGCGACAAGAAGTGTATTTTGGGACATTACACCGTGACGTGTGACTCTAGTGGCGCTGTGTCATTGTGCGCTTTTTACGTGACGCTCTTCTCTTCACCTTTTCATGGCGTGGGTGGTACTAGCCAAGTGGGAAACACGCTCGCCTATAAACCAGAAGAGCCAGGTTCAAATCCCACTTAGTGTCTCCAGGGGGACTGTCCCTGTAACTACTGGTTACAAGTACCTCTGGATCCGGGCGTTTTTATAGGAGGGAAGTCATGCTTTTAAAGTATGCTGGTGATGATAATGCATCGTTTATACTATTATTTTGTGCTCAGAATGTACTCATATTTCGGGAAATATATGAAATTTTAATTTCTCAGAATTTTTGGGAGATTTCAGTCACTGATTTGTAGCTTTTGTGGGGTCACGAGAAACAATGGCTGCTGTCAGAAAATTTGGCCCCCCTTCAGCAGGAGCAGAACACTCCTGCTCCAGTCATTCTGCACATGATTATTATTTCTAGTCATGACTGGTCATCTAAACATGTTTTGGACCCCCAGTTTCTTTTTCATTCTTATTATATGTGGGGTCACAATATATGATGGCTGCTGTCACAAAATGTGACCCCCTTCCCCTGCAGGAGGGTCACCTGAACGTGTAATGTGAGCTGAGCGCAGGGACACCTTGCTGGTTTATGGATATTAACCTGTGATGTTCCAGTCATAATTGCACATATCTAAACAATGCTATTGTTAATTTTTCATGTTATGAAATAAGACATAAACATTGTGTTGTGTCTGTTTATTGCTTGAGTAATATTAAATATGAATGGAGGATGAATGCCTCTGGAACCCCCACAACCAGTCTCCTTAAGTCCGTCTCCTTGCTGCAGCGTGCACATCACCACGGTGACCAGATGCTTGCTACTCCTTCCCACCTGTTGCCGGTGCGTGGCGCCGCCTGCTACTGAACTCTTTCACATACCTGCCGTGCTGCATGACCATCAACATGGCAAACAGACGTTGTACCAGATCAGCTCTGCGCCTGCCGTTTTTTTTCATGAAGCTCTGCTTGCACGTACATTCACAGTCTGCTTCCAGCTCCAGCCCAATGTCAGCGAATGCGCCCCCTGGATCGGCCTTGATAGTATGAACGAACCACAACAGGCTTTTTTTGTTTTTCCAAACCACTGAGAATTTTCAACTCAAAGATCATGAGATTAATTCAAATTTTATGTACAATCAGTAAATATATAATTTTTTGAAATCATTAAATAAGTAAAAAAGGAACAAACAACATATGTACAGTTCCATTTGTTACAAGATTATACTTGTAGTGCATAATATGTTATGAACAGATTTTACTTCGTGTGAAACTTGAAAAACAGTTATTCTCTGCTGTGTAATAAAAGGTGTACGTTGCATTTTTGCACATAACATTGGGTATTTCTGTGAATCCAGGAACCCTGCACCTTCCCTTTTTTATTATTACATTATTGGCCAGTGTGAAGTATTGGTCATGTGGACATCTTGGTTTGGAATGGGAGCCGTGGGCCCTTGTTTCCTCCTCGTCTCCTGTAATTGTTGAGAAATCCCACCACCGGTTCATACTTTCTTCCTGGCATTTTGAATTTCACAATCTGGTGGAGGGATGTATAGCCATGCAGGATGCAGTAGAGAGCCATCTGAGTGACGTGTTCTCTGGTGTCTGAGAGGAACGTCTTATGTCATCTTCATATTCATCTTCATTATCACTGATATCTGTTTCAAAAATATAAAGTTCGAGTCAGTAAAATTGCAACAAAGGCATCAGAAGAAAAACAGCTTGATATTTAATATCTAATTTGATATTAAAAATCTGTATTTTGACTTGAGTGAGGGTAGATACCTTCTGGTAATTTTTTGGGTGAACTTCAGACTGTAAATTTGTTGAAAATCTGGAAGCTGAATTTTACTAGCCCATGATGGTGTATGGTGAGTTACCCTCTTGACAGTGTGGAAGTGGTGTCTTCCAAAAATGCCATACTTTTAACTTGAATTCAACATATGCTCAAGCAGGTAAGATTTTTTTAACTCATCAGATGTAGTGAATGGTTGTTTTTTCAGTTCAAAGAAATTCTGGTGACACTGAAGTGCTGAATTCTGAAGCGCTAATGACGTACAAACTACAGAACCCAAAATGCAGGGCACACTTGCTGAGGATCTGAAGTTTGTGTGTTATTAGCGCTTCGTATCGCTGGGCCATAATAATGAATATATATAAAGTGATCTCACAGGATGCGGGCCACGAGTTTGACACCCCTGCCTTAAAGAATCCTAATATATTAAAATGAAGGAACTAATAAAGACCAATTTGATCAAATTAAATGGAAATTAATAATAAAGAGAATCGTGAAGAGCTTATCATTTAGATATTTGCCATTTTCTTTGCAGTCAGCAAAGTAGATTCATTTTTGGGACATTTCAGAATCTGTATGATTTTCTACAAAGATCACATCAAAATTAATGCATATGTTGTAGGTTTTTTACTGTGGATTATGATACTTATTGTTCTTGTTGTCATCTGAATGGTTATTTTTTATATTTTTCTCCATTAGTTTTAAATTCCTTTGGGATTCAGACTCTGTACCGAAGGTTCTGGAAAGAGTTCGATTGTGTGACTCATGAGACTTTATTTTATACGTTACAATACAGTGGGGTCCCCAACTCCTTAATTAGGATTCTATCCTTTTGATTCACTCATTAGTCTACGTATGTTAAATGGAGTAACTGTGTCTCTGTCCCTTTTAATGTTTGTAATGTGGTTAGTAAAGGAAGTGTTCTGTCATCTCTTTTTAATGTGTACATGGATGTGTAGTCGGTGGAACTATTATCAATAACCTGACGTGTGCAGATGATTTAATGATCTACTGTCCATACAGTGCTGGCCTTCAAAAGTTACTGAGGGTCTGCTCGCATGGTTCAGAGTTTGAGATCACTTATAATGGCAAGAAAAATCGTAAGAAGGAAATCGTGAAGGAAAAATACCTTTGGAGATAGCCTACTTGTATGTTCAAACGCTTCTCTGTCAATTTATTCGTAAATACATGTCTGACTTTTGTAACGAACCAAGACAATAAAAATCACTTCTCAAATTTGCCAGTTTATGAATTCTGTATTTTGTATAACACCTTGTCTTCCAGATGTTCATTCATTTAGGAGCCCTACCCAGACCCAAGGCTCTACTCAACACGCTTCTATACTTCGCCAGTATGTTCTTGGGGCGACTGGGCATAAACCGAAGAAAGATCTAAATGCTGGCAACATAAAAGCATCAGTTACCTGATTACGGGCCTGCGTGGGAGCCTCCATTACTGTGCTTCTAGTGCTTCTACTCCACCTGGTGGTCATGGGTGGGATTGGATAATACGCTGTAACATACACTGGGGGCTGTACAGAGTGTAGCAGAGCTGCATCTGAAACAGGCAGAATACTAATGGCTATCCGGACATGAAAAGGTGAAGTGAGGTGTTACCTGAGAAGGAGGAAGAGCAGGCAGGTAGGTCCATGGCACTGATGGCTGCTGACAAGAGACTGACTCTAGTTCTATTGCGGTCTCATGCTGAGTAAAGAACCCACCAGTGAAAGTGATTGTCATTCTGAAACACTCTAGAACAGCACACGGTGACGGTGAGCAGTGGGCAGCCATGACAGGCGCCCAGGGAGCAGTGTGTGGGGATGGTGCTTTGCTCAGTGTCACTTCAGTGGCACCTTGGCGGTTCGGGATTGGAACTGGCAACCTTCTGATTACGGGGCCGCTTCCTTAACCGCTAAGCCTATCCGAATAAATTGATCTGTGTTCAAAGTGTTCCACTCTGTCCTCTAAGGCCCGGACAGTACTAAAATAAAAAGTTATTTTAATTGAGTCATCACCTACAGGGTGGGGGGATAATAATTTCATTGTGTGCATGTTTGCTGTGCATGCTGTGTATCACAATGACAAAAAACAAATGCTTTTCATTTCACTGAAGATTATAAAATCCTTTTTATTAATCTTAGTACAGCACTGAATGAAGAAGCAATTAAATTGGCCTTCATCACACAACAGATGTGGGTTTGACTACATCATTATTTCAAACTTTGTCAATAACTATTTAATAACCTCCCAGTCATTTATAATATACTTTATTAGGAAAAAAAACAAGGAACTTACTGAAATACCCACAAAGTTTGAACTGTAGTGTAAAAAAAACAGAACACATTTACCTGTATGTTGAGTCGTCCGCGGTGGGGTGCCAGGCCGGTGCGCTGGTAAGACGAGGCAGAAAGCTGCAAGTCGCTCGTCCTCAAACACTCCAGGCCACAGGAGGACATGCTATTGGATGGGGGGGGTGGAATTAAAGCTCATTTTATTGACATGAATACTACATTAAACCCCACTGAAGATGAAGGTTAACTTTAACTTTAACCTGCATTTCCATTTACAGCCCTGTAGGCAACCATCAAGGATTTGAACTCAATGCGAGCAGCTACCGGGAGCCAGTGGAGAGAGGTGAGAAGAGGCGTAACATGGGTGTATTTTGGCTGATTGAAGATGAGACGGGATGCCATATTTTGGACCATCTGGAGTGGTTTTATGGTGACTGCAGAGGCTCCAGCCAGGAGAGAGTTACAATAGTCGAGTTTGGAGATGACCATTGCCTGGACGAGGAGCTGCGTAGCCTGTAGTGAGAGAAAAGACAGAATCTTGCGAATGTTGTAGAGAGTGAACCTGCAGGATCTGGAGATCGCAGCAACATGATGGTTCAAACTCAGTTCTAACTCCATCTGCATCTATGCAGCAAAGCATCTAATTTTCATTTTTCTTTTCCACAGTTAAAAGCCGGCAGTGTAATCTGACACTGAATAATTTGCAAAAGTAAAAACTCCCCACAGTCTCACATCTCTGTTTCAGTACTTGTTCATCTCAGTTTTGGGATGGGAACTAATGTGATAATTACAAGGGTGTTAAAACACAACTTGTTTAACAGATTAAAACCTAAAATGGGAAATGAGTGGGTGAAATTAGTTATTGTTCAGTTCATAAATCCTGGCAGATCAAAATAAACTCATCAGGCAGCGAGGATGGAAGCATCTCCCAATTTCTTTTTTAAAAATCAGATGCATTTCCAAAGCCTGGTGGTTTGCGCAACACCGGAACGAAAACGGGACCATCTGTGACCCCCCTGTATAAATTTACATTCAGAATGTAAACTCCACTTTAGAATTTATTTTAAACGGTGTAATTCACATAAAACTATTTTTTTCATTGTATGTATCTTTACTGTGTAACTGTCACGTCCATGCGGGCATGACGCGGCAGGTGAACGGAGAGGAGGACGTGGAGTGACGAGGAATGAAGGACGCTTTCACCTGACATCGCGGAACAGGGGTTTAATGGTGAATCACAGGACAGGGGAGACATCCGAGACGTAGACACTAGTGAACACGGAACATAACATCAAAGACCTGACAGCGGACAGAAACGAACAGGGCAGCTTTATACAATTAACACAGGTGAAAACGATTAGGGAACATTACACAGGACAACAATTAAACTCCGGTCCGGATCCTGATCCTGATCCGGACCGGAGTAACCCCCATTTCGGACTGGATCCTGACAGTAACAGCATTCGCTACCTTCAACATGCAATAACTCCCCCAAATTCTACATATAAAGAAATATTAATGAGGGGGACAACATCACTCACTCAGAGGTGCAAAGTCGGGGTAACGACGCGCAGCTTGGTGTAAAAAGACTCACCTCTTTCCCTTCTGGCTCTTTGTTTCTCTCCGGTCTGGTTTCGCCAAGCGACAAACTGCTTGTAGTGTCATTTTTTAACATGCTGAGTTAAAACTGTCTAGAACGCCACGGACACCGTCGCCATCGTCCTCACGTCTCAGCCGCAGTCAGTGCCAGAATCTGCCGAGTTTTCCCGACTCTTCTTTTTTTCCAGAACTGCCGTAAAGCGCCAAAAAGACGAGCCCCGTTCGGAGAGAGAAAAATTGATCCTTGTCGTAAACTTTGTAATAGCAGCAACGCCAGAACCCTCACAGTCTGATCCTTTTTTACAAATAGCCTAATAAAAACATTTCATTAGGCGCACTTTAAAATGAGCCCTTAAGGTACATGTGTCAAACTCGCGGTCACATCCCGCGAGATTACTTTGCATAGATCTATTATTATGACTCGACGATATGAAGTGCTGATTATACACAAACTACAGATCCGAAAATGCCGTGCGCACGTTGCTGAGTGCCCTGAACTTGTCTGAAAGTTGGGTCATGGCAGCTGGACTTTCTTTCTTTAAGTTACAGACGTTTCATTCTGCATCCACATAACTTTGTCAATTCTACATTTTAATCATATCCGAGTCATATCCGATACAAACTTATTGCTGGTGTACGGGTCGCCAGCAGATGCTGCAGGAGCAGGTAGGCCTGCAGGATCTTTCTGCCATTAAATCCTCCGTTTACATATCTCTGATATTATCATAATGTCACATCGCAGTGCAACACGTTAAAGCAAAGGAGACTTACAGTTTACTCACACACTCATATGACACAACAGGTATTATACACAGTGTTGGGAAGGTTACTTTTAAAATGTAGTCTGTTACAGATTACAGAATACATGCCCCAAAATGTAGTTTGTAACATATTCACATCAACACCGTGGTGAAAAAGGCCCGGCAGCGTCTTTACCACCTCAGACGCCTGAGAGACTTCAGACTGCCCTCCAAGGTGCTCAGGAACTTCTACTCCTGCACCATAGAGAGCATCCTGACAGGAAACATCTCAACCTGGTTCAGGAACAGCACCATGCAGGACTGGCGAGCCCTACAGAGGGTGGTTCGATCAGCCGAACGAATTATCCGTACCAAGCTCCCTGACCTTCAATCTATCTACAGAAAACAGTACTGCACCAGGGCCAGGAAGATAGTGAAGGACCTCACCCACCCCAACAATGAACTCTTCTCTCTGCTGCGATCAGGGAAGCGCTTTCGCTCCCTGAAGTCCAACACAGAGAGAATGAGGAGGAGCTTCTTCCCTCAGGCTGTCCAAGCTCTCAACAACAGTATATAGAACTCCAGCACTTTCACTTTCACCTCCAATCACTTTTGCACAAAATCCCTTTGCACAAAACCACTTTGCACAAAATGACTCTGCGCTTTTTACCTTACTGCTCTTTTTTTATGGCTCTTTTTCTCTTTTCTTTAAACATTGTAAAAAAAAACTGTTACTCATTTGCACACCTTCACCCTACCAGTTACACAATACTGTGGTCTGTAGCAGTCGCAAAAAGCATTTCACTGCACATCATACCGTGTATGACTGTGTATGTGACAAATAAAATTTGAATGAAAAATGAATTAAGTTACTCAATGTGAGTAACATATTCTGAATACTTTGGATTACTTAATATATTGTCATGCTTTTACAACTACATGAATGTAGCAATCACAGATAATAAAAAAAACTGTTTTTCCCTAACCATTTCTATTTATAAAGCTGAAAAGTGGAAAAAAATATTTACTGTTATGGTCACCAACATATAGGGTGGTAGTAGCCTAGTGGGTAAAACACTCGCCTATGAACCAGAAGACCCAGGTTCGAATCCCGCTTACTACCATTGTGTCCCTGAGCAAGACACTTAACCCTAATTTGCTCCAGGGAGACTGTCCCTGTAACTACTGATTGTAAGTCGCTCTGGATAAAGGCGTCTGATAAATGCTGTAAATGTAAATGTAACATTCCATCACTTAGTTAAAATAAAAAGTAGCCTTGCACAAGGAAAGAAACAGTATTTTCAATGAACCACTTCCTGATTAGGACAAAAAGGGTAAAAATCTTTTTTTTTTTTTTTTTAAAGAACTTCCAGATGTTTCTTTAGGTTGGATGTGGAGTCTTTTGACGCTGAGAGCAGCTTGGTTGCTGGCAAACAGAGTTTGCATTGCATGATCAGATTCGCCCATCCCTTTCTTCTTTAAATGTGAAGTGGTGTCGGAATTTCCAAGTAAGAACTGCATTCCTGCCTGGCCACTGCTGGCTCTGTTGTGCTGGCTCCGGGTTCACCAACGTTAACAGGACGCTTACATTAGAGCCCCTTTTTCCATGTTTTCCATGTTTCCTGGTTTTATGCCGCTTTGTCTGTGCTACCGTGTAGGTTTCAATTTAAATTTGTGCATTTCCGATAATGGTACAAATCACTTTAAATGGCACCAATACTTAGTCCATATGCACTGTGAGAGTATAAAGATCATGGTGTAATATTGATTTAAATCATATTTATTTAGAATTTCAGGGCTAGCATGGATTTATGGGCGCTGAAACAGAGCGCAAACTTGAGGGACTGCACATGCGCAGATCTGCTAGGTAGCACAACTCGATAGGCAGCATGTTCCGTGCATCGTGGAATTACCAAAATTAAAGAGGAGATAGAGAGGGGATAGCCTAACATATGAAACAGGAAAAACACGCCGTGTAATCCATTTATTCCAACAAAGTATCTGTATTTTGATTATCACTCATTTAAACGGTAACTGTAACGAAATACAGTTATTCATATTCTGTATTCTAAATACGTAACGCCGGTATGTATTCCAGTACTCCCCAACACTGATTATACAGGCAAGGTTACAGGAAGGACGAACGCCGGCATACTTCTACCGCTGAACACACTTGCATGTAATGACAGATGTCAGTGTAGCGGTTCTTCTTCTGCGTTGTGTAATTTCTTTTTATTTCTTTTCTTGAACCGTAATTGACGAGCTGACACCCAAGAAATTTTCCGTGCAAAGTGTATTCTGTACAAAAGCAAGGTCACATCAGAACATCGCGTCACAAACCGCGTCTCTCTGCACCTCTCTCTCTCACAGCTAATGCCATGTGTCTAAGAGCACTAAACATTAACATAAAGCATTCATAATTTATAACACTACATACCTGTACAAAAGCAAGGTCACATCAGAACATCGCGTCACAAACCGCGTCTCTCTGCACCTCTCTCTACAATATACAGTATTAACGGAACATGAAAAAATATTCACAAAATAACACACATGCAAAATATTCCTAATATGTACATAAATTAAAATAGAAAAAAATAACTTTTTGCACACAAACCCCACGCACCTCTCACAGCTCATGCCATGTGTCTAAGAGAACTAACCCGGGTCTCCAACCCACTAACCCAAGGGCACGGCTGCATCCAACCACTTTTCGGGGGGTGATCAAATATTTAGAACCCACATAACTTCTTATAATAACCATAAATTGAACAAACAAAAATACAGAAACATATTTAACATAACCAGAAACATTAACACATTTTAACATTCTACAATTGAACAAACACCCTGATTGTCGTTATAATTCCCTTACCCACATCAGAATACAGGTAAACAAAATAAAAGTCTTTAGAAAATAAGAAAATAAAAGACACAAGAAATACACTTATAAATCTAGTGTAACCATTAGCACCCTCTAAAGTTCTCAGTAATCATAAGCGGAGGACCGTACCATAGAATATAACCAACAAATAAACAAAAAGGCAACTGCTTACATGTTCCCTCTACATCTACACATTATACAACTATACTTTTAAAATGCGCCACACAAACACGTCATTCTAAGTAAAAATGACTCATTTGTATGTAAAAAAAAGATTCAAAAGATTCATGAGTATACCGTGTATTGAAATAATGTTTAACACAGACTCCCCCATCGTGCAGTCATAAAAGAAAAATATTCTGAGTTTATCTGGAACAAGAAAGTTCCAAGACTACGCAAACAATACTTACAAAGACCAAGAAAACTTGGTGGGATAGCCTTACCACATTTTAGGTTTTATTACTGGGCATCAAATATTAGGATCCTCAAATACTGGCTTCAATCCGAACCATCAGATGCTCAAATCAATTGGTTTGCCTTATACTAAAAATAGGATTGTTAGAACTACTCTCAGAATTTGGGTGCAGTTTAAACAGCACTTTGGGTTACAAACTTCTTCCACCTATGCCCCGCTGGCGGCAAATCACCAGTTCCCTCCATCTCTGGTTGATGATCTGTTCTCTATGTGGTCAAAAGCTGGAATTCACTGTTTTAAAGACCTATACATAGACAATGTCTTTGCCTCTTTCTCACAACTGCTTCATAAATATTCTCTTCCTCAGCATCATTTCTTTAGATACTTGCAGGTGCGTAGCTTTGCTCATCATATCTTTCCCACATTTCCCAATCTACCCCCAGACTCTGTTATAGATGACCTTCTTAAACCAACTCCATCTCTGAAAGGTTCGGTTTCTCATACTTATAATCAGATTTTTAATATATGTACTAATTCACTAACCCCTCTGAAGACACTGTGGGAAGAGGATTTGGGACAGGAAATTCCTGATGAGATTTGGGAGGAGGTTTTGCTGCGAGTTCATGGATCATCTATTTGCGCTAGACTTGGCCTCATACAGTTTAAAATCTTACACCGTTCATATTACACTAAGCTGTGGTTATCACAAATCTATGAGGGCGTCAGTCCTTTGTGTGACCGATGTCATCAGTCCCCTGCCAATATTATTCATATGTTCTGGCTTTGCCCTTCTTTACACCAGTACTGGACTGAAATATTTGACATGTTGTCAGAATTTGTGGGGTAAAGAATAGAGCCCAACCCACTTGGGGCATTGTTTGGGGTTTTCTCCTCACCTTCTTCATTATCTGTTCATCAAAGGGACATGCTGGCCTTCTCTACCTTACTGGCAAGAAGACTAATTACAACAAACTGGAAATCCTCGAAAACTCCCAGCCAAATTCACTGGATACGAGATATTCTTTATTTTGTTAAACTGGAAAGGATAAGACTTTCACTTAGGGGTTCCCTTAAGACATTTAAAAAGATATGGGGTCCTTTCCTTGATCTGGTTAAGAATAAGAATTTCCCTTCTGGTCCTGGGTGATACAGTCTGCGTCTCGGTGGAGCTCTGCAGAGGTGGTTTTAAATTTATTTACTTACTTACTTGTTTATTTTTGTACAGGTTGATGGTGGGGGTGGATTGTAGGCTTTTTGGGTGTAAAATCTGTATGTGTATGTATGTATCTATATATATATATATTACTTTTTTTTTCTCTTCTGTTTGGTTGGGTTTTTTTTTTTTATTGGGGTCTAGGTTTTGAGAGTTTGAGCTGCTTTCTTTTGTAACCTTTTGAGAATATTGTTATTGCCTATGCTCTAATTCTAATAAAGTATAAAAAAATATATATATACACATATATATTTATATATGTACTTTACAGGTTTCTCTACAGGAGAAAAACAGAACTTTTCTGTACAATGAACAGGTCGAACAGGACCTAACATCGTGTAGGATGCTTGTGAGTGGATATGTTGGATATTTCAAACAGGACACACAAGATGAACATGAACATGTGCAAAAAGAGCAGAGATGTGCAGAATGAGTTGAGATGTGCAAAAATCAGGTGCATAAGGCTGGAAGTGTTGTTGAGTTTAACAGTGTTCAAGTCTTGTTAGTGCATTGAGAGCTCTTGCAGTGTCTAGCAGTTACAGTTCTGATGCTGCAGAACCCTCTGCCAGACGGTTGGTGGGAGAACAGGGCATGTGAGGGGTGGTGAGAGTCCTTCATTATGTTCCGGGCTCGACGGATGCGGTGGTTCTCGTAGAGCTGCGAGATGAGTGGCAGTGGAACGATGATGCGCTCTGCTGTCTTCACTGTCCGCTGCAGGGCCTTCTGCTCAGCGGCAGTGCTGTTCTCGTATCAGACAGTGATGTAGCAGCAGAGAACACTCTCAATGGTCCCCAGGTAGAACAATGTGAGGATGGGAGGAGAGAGGTTGGCCTTCTTCAGCTTTCTGAGGAAGTGCAGACGTTGCTGGGATTTCTTGGTGGTGGAGGTGGTGTTGAGGCTCCAGGAGAGGTTGTCTGTCATATGCACACCCAGGAACCTCACGCTGCTGAAGATCTCAGCAGCTGATCCATCAATGTGCAGTGGGGTGGAGACAGTCGGTTTCTTCCTGAAGTTGACAACCATCTCTTTGGTCTTGGTGTGTTGGTCCCCTGTTGCGTCATGTGTGGGACATGCAGTGACAGGAACAGTCACATTAACAAGAGGTGCCTCTTGTAATATTGATCATTAAAACATTTACATTTACATTTACATTTAAGGCATTTATCAGACGCCCTTATCCAGAGCGACTTACATTTACAAAACGGGGCTGATCGGATGTAAGACTCCACGCCTTTGTGTGGGTCATGTGAGCACTGCGCATGTGTGGGTTTTTTGGGGTGGAGGGATCTTCTGATTTGTCATGTTTTCGTGTATTAAAAAAGATGCATGCATGTTATTGCTTCTGTAAATGTGTGTTTCCAGACTTTTCCAGACTTCATATGCATGTTTTTGGCAGTGGCCTAGCAGATAAGGAAGCAGCCCCGCAATCAGAAGGTTCGAATCCCAATCCTCCAATGTGCGAATGAGGTGCACAAAGCCCCGTCCCCACACACTGCTCCCTGGGCACCTGTCATGGCTGCCCACTGATCACCAAGGGTGATGGTTTAAAAGCAGAGGACATATTTCGTTGTGTCACCGTGTGCTGTGCTGCAGTGTTTCACAATGACATTTACCTCACTTTCAACATCTGACGTTTAATAAAAAGTCCTAAATCAGATAAGATTTTTTCTCATTTTTAATGGCTTTAAAAAATGTGCTCTTTCAATTCAACACGTTTTTGATTGTTCTTTTCAGCTTTGTGAAAAGCGCATTACACGTGGATTGGCCGGCAACATTTGAATGAAGTTAAAATTTGGTTTAAAGGTCACTGAAAAAATATTTGAGAGGTTTTAATCTCCAGGGAATACAACCTATTAGTCTTCTTTTAGCTGCTTATTATGAAACCCAGTGAAATTCTGCATACTTTTATATTTTACATAGAAATGTGTGCTTGTAGTAATTGAAAATTGTGCCTGTGAGAGGACAGCTAGGCCTAGCTAATATATTGTCCTGTGGGAATATATATTCACAGATCATAATTGTTCACATTCATTTATTGTGTGTTTTATCCTGCTCTGTTTGTGAACGTGTGTTCTTTTTATTCGCGGCCTGCCATGCCATCGCTCTGCCAGCAGGGGCGCAATAGAACCGAACCCGCCCCTCCGTTCGAATGGTTTTATTTAGCGCAGAAATGGATGAACCGGCTTGGAGTGACGCTCGGCGTGTTTGTTCGGCGCGTTGATCCGTGTCTCTTTTTTTTAGTACGCCGGCATCAATTTAAAGGAACCGGCTACGCTTGACCCTTGACCCGGAAGTTATGGGGAAGTGCTCCGCAACGGCCAAGGAAGAGAGCGGCTGACAGGGCGGCATGTCTCGTAATAGGAGGATAACTCTGGTGTTTGCGGGCTTCGTAACAGCAGTGGCCGCCGCCTTCTATCCCATATTTTTCCACCCGCTGACGCATAAAGAAGAGTACAGTAAGTGTCCTGCGGAACTAGCTTAGCCTGTTAGCTAGTAGTTTGTCCATGCGTTTTGTGTGTGAAGGACAAATCATTAACTGGCGAACGGACAGGGCTTTTTTGTTAACTCCACAAGTGTTCATTCATAGTTTTGATGCCTTCAGTGAGAATGTAAATGTTCATGAAAATAAACACATTGAATGAGAAGGTGTGTCCAAACTTTTGGCCTGTACTGTATATATAAATATATTTGGAAAGTTTTGGAATGTAGGGCTTTGTTCTGCAGCGGGCTGACATTTCAGGGAGCTTTACACCGAAGTTACCAATCACCATTGTTTACTTTAACCAGAGAGCAGTTTGTGCATTTCTGGGCATCTGGTTGACCTTCTGAACTGACCACTCCCACTCCTCACAGAACTGACTCAGAAGATCAACCGAGCTGGGATCCACCAGGAGGACGTGCAGCCTGTCGGTACGCTCTGCTCTTTCATCTGCCACGTCTTTAGATCAAAGCCAGCCAGTTATTCTTTTTTTTTTTTTTTTTTTTTTAAAAGTTAAACCATTCATGTTCTACCTGTACTTCCCCCCAAAAGGCTTGAAAGTCTGGTCCGATCCATTCAAGACAAAATGACGGAGGTAGGAGGGTGAAGGAGTAGAAGAAGATGTCCATGTGGAGGCCATGCGTTAAACATTTGGACATGAAGATGACACGTTGTGGTACTTTGAAATCCTTTATCCCACGAATAAAGTTCATTTCATTCATGCTTTGAAAAAACTGAAAGATCCTATTGTCTCATTGTGAAGGTGCGTTTTTTTTTTTTTTTTTTTTTTTTTTTTTTAAACGTTCAGATGGTAGTAACCTTTTGTCGTTCCCTTAAATCAACTTTATGATTGACTTTGGTATATTGTCACATGACATAATGCTTGAAACCAAGTAGTTATCTAAATAAAAGCCTGATTATATATTTGAACCATGTGCTTTTTCATGTTTTTACACCATATTTGAAACATGTTAAAGTTTTCACAATTTCGTGAGCCTGTGCAAAATTGCACCGTACTGCTTTTCTAACACAGGGTGGCGCGCCTGAGCTTTGCTACCCAAATACAAATTTAACAAGTTGGAACAGCCCACTGAACAACAACATTGTTCTAAGAATGCCTTGAGACGTTTGAGACACGTCCTGTGTCCGAGACCTCATCATATATGAAGCTGTAATGACTATAAAGCTCACTTGAACTTGAAAAGACAGACAAGGTCCTTATGCCATGATTACAGGAAACTAAATGGCGCCACCGTTAAGAACAGGCATCCCCTCCCTCTGGTCCATTCCACGTTGGAAGCACTTACCAGTACCTTGCCCTACAGCCTCGCCAACGCACCAGCCTTTTTCCCGGGAGATAGGAATGAGGTCTTCCAGGACATGCTGGGCATTACGACGCGTCTGGTCTGTTTTTATAAGTGATAAAATGGGAAAGGAAAATCTGCAAACAGATTTGGGAACCATGCAACCATGTCGAACTGATAACCTTGTCATGACCTTGTCCTAAGAATAAGGTCTAAATGGGTTTTCTTTACAAGTGTTCATTGTCTCTTTATTGAGGCGTTAGGAAATGACAAAGCATCTGTTATTCAGTTATTGACATCATACTCTGCACATAGCGAAACATGTTAAATTAATGATCATGTAACAAACTTGCGCTGTATTTCGATTCTATCACATGGTGGCGCTCCTGCACTTCTGAGGGGATGAGCTTCTCTGAGGTCGTTTTCTGCCATTATTGTGTATATAAGCCACAGCACCCTGTGCACACAGTGATGTGATGCCATCTCTTCGTGGAACCCACCCTGTAAAGGAGCAGTGGGCGGCCATGACCTGCTCAGGGCGGAGGTGGGACCTTGCTGGATGGTGCCCCCACTTCACAGGTCCCAGCTCTTCCACTTCACATGAGAAACTTATTTTAGAAATAAAAGAAAACACAAAAAAGTAGGATGTGTGACAGTTGCCCTTTTGAATGATTGTCTATTATATTGAGAAGTTTCGTGCTGTTGCCACCATGAACATCAAACCGGACGACAGAACGGCATGACAGTGTGGTGACCTATAAGTGACAAAAATACCAACATTCCATCAACAGTGGAAACACTGACAGTGCGCTGATGTCTCAGACAGACGACATGTGGAAGTTGGAATAGCAACGTTGTTATGAAGAATGTGGTCGGAAACCTGAGACACAGGATCACCTCGGAGCGCTGTGTGTTGCATCTCCATGACAACAAGAATGGGCCTGCACCTGTGGACTTAGCCCCGCCCTCACTTTACAAGAATGCTGGGCGTCAGTCAGCCATGCATCGAAATTCTTAATACGATTAAATTTTTTTTACAAGCCCAGTACCAAAAAAATTCACATGAAACACAACGCAAACCTTGTGAGTCTTTAAATCGAGACAACATACTCCAAAAAGGTTTTGGACAGGGCCACCACGGTGTTGGAACATCTGGAAACTGGAGCTTTTGGGAGAGGAACGTCGTCAGAGGTCCTGGGCCTTGGCCGTATCGTTCGTTTCATCATGCACCAGAGGTTTTGAACTGGTGGACAATCTGCATGCAGGCAGATACAGCGCTCAGACTGCTGCTGTATTAGATGCAGGTGGCATCGAGTTTTCTTGGAATCTTTCAATGATATTATATACAGTATTATATACTGTTTATGTTGAAAGTCGCAACATAACCTCAGCCACACCGTGTGGCTCCAGGACGTTAAAATTAGTCTCAAATATTGCAGCCACAGCACACAGTAGTAGAATTCTATTCGGGTCTATTCTGTTCCAAATTATCTTCATGTTTCAACAGTTCAAGAATTGATTTGATCCTGGTGTCTTGCCATTTGGTTCGTTTTCACATTGCTCCGCCATCAGGAGCTGCAGGGCATTACCCATGATCCAACCGGGGGTAAATAAAGACCTCATCGCCAGTCCCAGTTTTGAAGGCTTTATTATATAGTTGCTTTCGATGAGTTTGATTGCCCGATATGCTCATTCCCCTCATTGTGGTTGGTCGTGTAGCGTCGAAACACATTGAAAACTAGCTGAGCGTTCTCTCGTTCATTCTGGCATGAAAAAAGATGGGTTTACTGAGACAGAATCGCGGGCCACGGCACACAGAGCCCATCTAAAACATCCCGCTGGAGTCGGCCCGAGGCCCAGCTGCCAAAGCCAATAAGACTGAGCCAAGTGACCCCCCCCCCCCCAACAAACCAACACCCTCCTGGTCTCTCTGTACCCCCCCACCCTTTCTCCCCCATCAACAAACCCCATTGTTTACATGATGTTGTTATTGTTGGTCGGGGTTCAAAAAAACAAAAGAAAGACCCCGGAGGGCCACGGCTGGGCAGGCGAGCAACTTCCAGAGTGGAGGGGAGGGAGGAGAAGGGGGTCTAAATTATTTGGGAAGGGGTGGAGGGATGGGGGGGGGGGGGGGGGGTGTTGAAAAATTCCTCTCGTGCCTCGCTGGTGTTTTCCAGATTCCACCTTGGTGTGTGTGAGGTAACCAGCGAGCGGCTGGACAGGAAGAGAGCGACACGCTACCTGCTTACTGCCTCTCACAACTGGTCTGAGATCAGTTTTAAATCTCGTCGTCTGTATCTACTGGTTGGAATTTTCTTTGAAGATCAAACCATATTGAACTTCATGGATGGAACATCATCCAAAGATGTCAAAACGGGGTACAAATGATCAGACTTAGTCTAAATATTTGGACTGAGTTTGCTACTTCCTCATGCAGGGTTCGCACCACCAAACTTCTGGACCAATGGACCAAGCAAAAACCCGGGCTGCAGTGGGAGCTTCTCCCAGTTTAATGTGGCTGCTGGTGCCGATTGTCAAGTCTGTAAAGCCATATTTGACGAAAAGGGAGGATCATGCTTATTGTTTAGACGAAGGAGAAAAAACAGTAAGGGAGCGTGACTCCTCATCTAAGAATGTGGTTCTGGACAATGAAGGATCTACTGGCAAATGACAAAGATGATGGATTTCAATTTGCTCTTGGAAAAGGAGGGGTGACGGAGGGAAAAAATATTCTTTTCCTATGGTTTAAATAATCAATTATCTTCATGAAGGGAAGGGTTCATCACAAAAGGAACATGCCATGGTGAAACATTTAGTCCCTGATGAGTGTGTTCCAGGCTGATGATGCCTCAGTGAGTGTCACTTAATGGTTTTTGAGTGTTAGACGTATGTTCATCGTATCTCGACCCAGCTGAAACCGATCCACCGCTATTCTTACAGCACCCCAGGGTGTCACTGAACCTGTGGAGAACCTGTGATGAGCAGTTTTTTTTCCTTTTTAGTAGATAACAAAAGGTGAACATTTTCCCGGTGACTAGAACCATTGATTGGAGGACATGGGAAAAACGAAAAAGACGAATGGTCGGGTCAGTCAATGGGGGGCTGCTGTCAAGCTGAAAGTGAGGTACCACTGTCGCTTGAAATGTGATTCAGTAATTACAGTCAAGAGGTGTTTTGTGGCCTCATGTCTATGGGGTAGAGCTGGGCCTGGGCTGAGAGCAGAAAGACATTTACAGCGGCATGGAGGCGTTGATGTGATGTGAGGGAGGCTCGAGTCCCATTTGCATATCCCTACGTGAAATATACTTGATCGGAATTGCTTTATTGTTCTTTTTTTCTGCCGCATGGCCTTGAAAGCGATCTCGGATGCAGTGCAATGGTGGCGTCCTTCGGTGACTGGTGTAGTGGAAACCGATATTAGTATTTAGCATTGTCTGGAAAAGATGATCCAGGAGGATGTCTTTCAGCCCCATGACAGTGTGGGCCGTGGTGGGTTAATGTTACAGGACCCTCACGGTGGAGGCCAGGGGGAGGGTGTCTACTGAAAAAACAAATGAAGGTTTTCTTTCTTTGTTTTTTTTTGGTAAGTCATCATCTCAGAAGCATTTGGCTCCCTGGCAAGAAGTCCTTACTAAATGCGAGTATAGATGTCCGCTGCTACCAAAATTGTACTGCTGTCGCAGCCTCGTACCATCGCTGCCTGAAACATATGTCCTTGTTCTGCAAGGACAAAATTAAGAGAGACAGTTCATGCAAAGAATGAGGCACAGAGGAAGAAAAGTGGTGGTGAGCGAGAGAGATGGTTCTGCTCTGCTAACAGGTGCCCCTTTCACCCTCCTGGAGCAGCTGTCTTTTCCCCTGCATGCTGTCACCAAGTGGCCGAGATGGGGCCGGAACAATAAGAACTATTGTCTCGCACCGTCTCCTCTCCTCTACTCCTCTATCCATCTGTCCTCACTAACTAGAACCAACATCTATCTATCTATCTATCTATCTATCTATCTATCTATCTATCTATCTATCTATCTATCTATCTATCTATCTACATGCTTTGGGTTATACAGGGTGGGCCATTTATATGGATACACCTTAATAAAATGGGAATGGTTGGACACATTTTATAAGTGGTCAGAAACTTGTAAAAAGCTCATGAAAGAATGAGTTACGTTAAAGTTACGTTAAAACCAAGCACACCATTGTTTTTTTTTTGTGAAATTACCAATAAAATGTGTCACATGACCCTCTTCCTATTGAAAAAACAAAAGTTGGATCCAAGATGACCGACTTCAAAATGGCCACTATGGTCACCACCCATCTTACAAAGTTTGCCCCCTCACATATACTAATTTGCCACAAACAGGATGTTAATATCACCAACCATTCCCATTTTATTAAGGTGTATCCATATAAATGGCCCACCCTGTATATAAAAATATATACTATATATATATACTATAGATATACATTATTATCAATCAGATGTTGTTTAAAACCAGTAGATGCTGACATTAATATACAACAAGCATTCATAAATCGTAATCTATAAACTTTTGTATAAAGTTTTTATAAGACCAGTTTTGAGGCGATCACATTATCAAAATTGTGGGATCAGAGGCACATCAGCAGTTGATCACTATGTGTGAACGTAGTCAAAGACACTTGTCAACTCATCTTGGACTTGGACCAATTCCCAGTAAGGTAGCACCATCAAGTGGTGATTCCTTACATAGCTCTCAATTCCATTTGTCAGCACCTGTTTAACTCTTATTTGGAAAATGCTTATTGCATTGATCAGTTTTCTGATTATCAATGCATTATTCTGAGGCCTACAGCTGTCAGCCATTGATGAATTCTTTTCAGGCAATGTATCATGGTGAACGGGCTGCTTTCACACCGCGTTCCATTGCGGTGCATGCTGGGTGCACTTGCACGTCGCATTTTCTGAAGTGGAGGCCAAAGCCAGTTTTCATTTTGAAAAGAAGCCTCTTGTTCTCACATCCACCATGATCTTAGCTCTGGGCCTTATTCATCACCCCAAGAGAGAGGCGTTAATGTGCCTGTTCGGTTGGGGAAAAGAGGAACAAAAAAAAAAAGAGAACAGACATGAATGTGATTTACTGGTGAGATTAAAAGCTGACACTTTCAGTAATGAAAATTGTTCCATATCAAAGCCATCTTCCATTCTGGAATCCTAAGAGAGCCCATTGCTGGCTGTCATTTTATTGCTTTCACCGACTTTTATTCACATTTCCTGGCGACGACTCAGGGCACGAGCTCAAGAACAAAACAACAATAAACAGGAATCCCCCCAGGGCGACTTGTAAGAAAACGCAAGAGCGCCGCTGGGATCTGTGTGGTGTATTTGTCTAATTGCAAAAATGTACTAAGGTCTTTGTGCTAATCCAGAACCAACATCCAGAACCAAAAACTTCTCTTGACACTTCTGTGTCAATTTTGAGTTCAATATAATTTAGAGCAATGAAAAATGGAATGACAAAAGCGAAATCGAATGAATCAAATCATATATGACACACATACCACTTAAAAGCACTCATTTGGTGTTTGTGCTGAGCATGCGTACAGACAAATGCACATGTGAGCTTTCATTAGAGCTCACAGGATGACAGCACAATATATGACTTGGCCAAGCTTGAGGATTCTGGGTAAGTAATGGAACTTTGGAACTGTTGACGGAACACAGACTGTCTGCCTTTGGCTGGCTAGTTGAAGGAACCCTTTTCCCCCATGAGCACAGACCCGCACTGGTCCCTACGCTTTTGAGAAATGAACTGTGACACAACTGTGGTTTCAGGACACGGCAGGACGTGACCCTGCAAGATTACACGTCGACACAACATTTGTCGCGCTCTTTTTTTCAAAGGGGGCGTGTTGAGCTAGATACACTGTGTGATTTCCGAGCATTCTCGTTTCACTCGCGCGGTCATTCCTGGAGCGAATCGCAGCCTGATTGTGCTTTGTGTAGTAGACACCACACACTTGCATCAATTCACCCCTCCTGACCAGCCAGAGAATATAGAACCTGGTTGGGCTGGTAGTGGCCTAGTGGGTAACACACTCGCCTATGAACCAGAAGACCCAGGTTCAAATCCCACTTAACCCCAAGTTGCTCCAGGGGGGGGACTGTCCCTGTAACTACTGATTGTAAGTCGCTCTGGATAAGGGCGTCTGATAAATGCCATAAATGTAAATGAAATGTAATGGTTGAAAACCGCCGCCCGTTGTGAGGTTTGTCCTCAGTGTGCATGTGTGAACACAGAACTAAAGTACAAGCAGCGGCGCTTGGAGGCCCGGCTCATTGTAGTAGCGTAGTGTAGCTGTGGCAGCAACACACACAAGGCTTTTTATTCTGGAGAAAAGTAGAGAGAAGATGTTTCTAGTGACAAGTCGAATAAATTTTTTTCCTAAAGTGAATCCATACGTGCAAACACCTATTTTGGCCAAGGCAGGGCATTTTGCTATGTTTATTCAGCATCGCTACTGATGCTTTCTTCTTCTTCCGACATGCTCATATTGCTTGCGTCAGCAGTCAGGTCACAACCAAGCATTAGACCGCATTGTACGAACATAAATAGTGAACTTTTTTTTTCTTTGCATGGCATGTGATTTAGTCGCACAATTTGAGTTGGGTGTTTACCAAAGACAAGATATTTCTCCGGCCACATTAAATAAAAAACACACACAGACAATGTGTCATTGTATGCGGAACCAGAAAACTGTCCTTCTACGCTAAAAACATTCCTATCTACAGAAAATACCTGTGGAGAAACCTGAGTAGGCAGGACTGGATGTAAGACCCAACAGAAGACCACAGCACGTTTTTTTCAAGAATAGATTTAGAAATACAGTTTTAGATGGGCACATTTGAAACATTTTTATCTTTTCATGAAATTGTTTGCCTTCACCCATTGTACAACAGATGTTTTGGTACCAGTAGAGATGTCTAGAACCAAAATATCAATTGAACAAATCAATTGAAATTTTTACAATGTTGCTCCTATGTTTGATCCTAAGACAGCTCTGAACAGATATCCTGGGCAAACTGCTTCTTAGTTGAAACATGGCAACCCATTTTCTACAATAAAATTCACCTTGCCCCTACCCCAACCCCTGTGCTTACCTTATCCCAAAGAGAAACGTTTAAATGCACTAAGTTACTGCCATACTGTTACCTAATAGCAGCCATTGCCACAGTGGGATTGTGCAGTAAAGATAGAAAAATAAAACAATGTGTGGTGTTCCACAGGGATCAAGTCTTGGTCCACTTTTTTGCTACATTTGTATTTTTAAGTTGAAAAAAAAAATGTGTCAGGGCGCTCGACCTCAATGAGCTTGTACACTGTGGACTTTGATGTCATCCCTCCAGCAAGCACTTAAATCCAAATCACCCACAAAGTGTTACTCCTTCAGATGTTTTGTACAGAATGTCGTTGATGGTAGATTGTTCTGATGTTCTGAGACCGCAAGAATTACACAAAGTATAAATAAAGGTAAATGATTGTCAATGTCCAGATAACATATTTTCCTCCTGGCAACATTATGCAACACATAATGCATTAAGGTTGAGCAAATACATTACAAGTTGATGGAAAACCACGGATCCTTCACTGTTCATGTAAGAAGACCCACACGGTAGACATATTATTTCATTATTCTGTCATTTTCAGTCACCATCACATCCTGGCCTGTTATATACAGCATGGCTGTGACCACAGGTCCGGCTCAAAGATTTGACATTTTGATGTAGTCGTGCTCCAGTCTTTATTAACTCACAGCCGATGTCTCTCAGTCCCATCCAGGTTTGGGCCTGGACCAGGCCACCATCCTGCCAGGATCCTGCCACCCTGCCCCCACACCCATGAGCGCCATCACCCTTCCCTGTCCATAATTACAGGCCTGTGCTTTGGACGTGGGCTTTGTTTGAGAAAATTGTGGTGAGGGAGGAAAAGATGGAAGATTGGATGGAAGAGGGGGGAACTGAGGGGAAGGGGGAAGATGATGTCATCTCTGGTTTGGAACAGTACGGCTTGTGGTCAGAGCCCTGGTGTTGGCTTTCTACACTGTGTGGCCTGACAAAGCATAACATGCTGAGATGAACTGGGAGAGAAAGTGTGAGGGAGCGAGAGGAACGGAGGGAGCATGTCCTCAGGGTTTGTACATGCCTATTGCGGGTTTGGAGTGTGTGTGTGTGTGTGTGTGTGTGTGTGTGTGTGTGCGTGGGTAATTCTAAGTGAGCGCAGACAGCTCACACATGTGCGAAAAGACAAAATTCCATGCCGTATGTATTAATGTCAATTTCTGAATGTTTGTGTTTCCGTCACCATCCAAACATTTACAGCAAAACACGGAAAATGGCACAACTGTGTGCTGCAATTCCACGTTTATTATTGTTTCCTTGAACAATATTTGGCCGAATGGCCACTGAATTGGGGGCAAGTTAGAATAATAGAGATTAATGATGCTTGGGTAATCTCTCTTGTTCTTGTGGCGAGGTGCCGGTGCCCATGTAAACGCCGAAGAATGACTGGCTGGAACATTGCGGTGAAACATGAACGCCGTTTGGGGAATTGAGTTTGGGAGTGTGACCCGGTTTTCCAAAGTCTTTATCTGCAGAGCTGCGGAATGCGGGATTTGCCGATGGACGAAGTGCATCTCCGACCTGGCCCGTCCACTCTCGTGCCACAACTGCCACCGTTTCTTCCTGTCTGGTGAGGGAAGGGGACTAAGAAGAGGAGAACACTTGACTCTGTGCTTTTGAGGAAACACCCTTGACCTTGTGGAGGGTTTGGGAACGATCCTCAATTTTCCGCCTCCTTTCACTCACTCTCCCTGGGATCTCTGGTACGTCAGTGTTCAGTAAATGTCTGGGTTGTTCACCACCATTTAAAACTCTATATATTAACCTTCATTAAAAATCATTATTAAAGATGTTCCTTTATTGATCATTTTTTTTATTTCTGTAGACATTACGGTAGCAAACGAGCCCCAAAGCATGGCGTGTAGCCCTGTTCTTAGTGCCAGCTTGAAAATAGTGCCCTCAATGTACAATCTTTTGTGACTCTGAAACACACACACTTACAGTGTTTGCACATTCCTTGTGCTTGGCAAATAAAGTGGATTCAGATTCTGATCTCCCGTGTGGTTCCTAGTGCTTTTCCTGCCACCATGCTGGCGGTCAGCCCGGCCCAGCCTCCTCACCGCCACACAGCCACTGGCCAGCCACCTGTACTCCGTGTGTGTGTTTTCTATGTAAGAAACTGAGAAATGGAACAGGTTCAACGTAACCCTAACCCCATGCGCATGAATATTTTGCATGTGTGTGTGTGTATGCAAGTGGGCTTTGCGGGCAGATGAAAGTGTGTGTGTGTGTATGTGTGTGTGATGCAGGCAAGGATGTTTTCAATCAGACAACTTGATTACACAAAATGGCTTCCTCTCTGTTCGGCTTGGTTGGGGAAAACAGGAGCCAGCTCAGGAACTGAGCCTTTAACTTCATTAAGTGAAACCAGAGAGACGAAATAGCAAAGGAGGAAATTTTATCAGCTCCCCGGCTCTGTGGGGATCTCTGTGTCACTTTTTCCATGTTATGGTTAACTGCCCTGCAAGCCAACTTCCATCTCCTGCTGTATGGCGGATGTGGAAGAGCTTCGTTTTTTTTATTTATTTTTGGTTTTATGTCTTTAGGAAAACCCCAAAATGCTTTAAATGCTCCCTGACACTTGGCCGCCATCGGTCAGGGGTTTTTGACAAACGAGGCAACATTCTGAAGAGGAAAAACAGTGTCGCCGAGGACGCCCGTCGCATGCAAGCTGGGGACACCAACCCACAAAGATCCGTGGTTTTAAAAACTAAATGTGCAAAAGTGAAGGAGCCAAGGCACAATGTTTCAAAACTTTTTTTTGTAGGAAGGAGGAGGAAAAATAGAACGTCGCCTGCTGAGTATTTCGGTGGTGCAGGGGACAGCGAAACTGATGGGATCTTCAGGACTCCTAAATCCGTCATCTACACACAGACACACACACCACAACGCTCATTATGCACAGGAAAGCCCAGTCCAGCAGGCCCGCCATTGCCCACGCGCTGGTGTCAGGCTGCAGCTGATCCCCAGGCGGCTGGGATGTGACCCCGAGGCTGACCCACTGTTTGGCCAAGGGACTCTGGAGGATCAGAGTGGCCTCCACAGTGGCCTCCAGTCTTTGTAGCTGTTTACATTGCCGTGCTCTGCATTCACACATCGCAAATTGCGTCGGGCAGAGTTTAAATGCATTCCCCTTGAATTTCTGGAAAATTTTTATTGTTTTTTTTCTTTTCTGCACTCTTTGCACATTTTTCATTCGCTGGATCTGTGTGTACGACCCCAGTTGTGACATCCCCCCTCCCATCCACCCGTCCAGTGCACCCCCACTCCCTCTGTCTGACCTCCCAACTGCCCAGCTGACTTGCGTACTGTTGTTTAAGATACCAGCTGGCTTTGACCTCTCGACCCTTCTGACCTCTGACCTCTCAGTCTGTTCTTGGACGGGCCAGCGCTGGAACAATCTCCTCTCATTTGGGAGAGTCGGGTTGCTGCTTATGACATTTTCTGTTTGTTTTTGTTTTCTAATAAAGACTTTTGTAGATACGTATAATGATGTTTCTAGAAATGTGTGTACACTAATGTAAAGGCAACATGCAATGTGGTAAAGTTAAGGTCTAGACATTCAAAAAGTGAGATGCGTTATCAGTACATACTCATTGTGGGTCTTTAACTCATGGGAGGTTATGTAGTAAACACAAAACATTTTTATATATATACTTTATTAAATGCATCAGGCTTTTACTGAGTTGACTGTGATGCATTTGACAATTGTTGGCTACTTCTTTCCTCCACGCATGTTAATCATCAATTCATGAAGCTGTTTATGATTATGACAATAGTGTGCCAACCAGTCATGAATGGAAAGAGCGAACCGCGCACTGATCACCACTGCTGTTATCAGCTCGAACGAAGGTAGCACAGATTTAGTGGCAATGAAAACTGTGACTAGTTTGTCCTTGTCACCCTGTGAGTGCTGCGCAAGTGTTTATTTTACGGGGGGGGGGCGTGGCGGTGGAGGCCGTCTGACAGGTTTTTTTTTTTTTCTTTTTGGGGTGGGGGTTTTGGGTCTTGTGCTCGCGTGCACAGCAGGAGAGGTTGGGGTGGTGCCGTTGGTGTGGGTGGGTGGGAGGGGGACGTGCTTGTTTCGCCCTCCAGACGAAGATTAAAAGCTTTAGCCGGGGGGCTTTACTCGTATAACCATCAAACAAATAAACTATTTATGTCGTCCGCAGGCAGCTATAAAAGAGAGAACCGGGGGGAACGCGCGTTTGTGACATTTGGCCCTGTGTGTATTTATATGATAAATCCTCCGGATGAAAGCGAAGGAAGCAACATGGACAGTGAGAGATGAGTGTCTGTCCACCGTCCTCCGTTGCTTCCTCTCCAGACAGTGAGGTCCTGAAGATCTTTTGGCTCTCTAAATAAAGGGCATTCTACTACGTGGACCAACCGCTAATTTTCTTTCTTTCTTTTGTCGTGAAATTGGAAAATTTCCTGCCATCCCTGACCACGCATGCACACAGACGTTGAGTGTGCATGTCTTTTTTTTTTTTTTTTTTTTTTTTTGGGGACGGGGGGGGGGTGGGCTAAACGCAATCCAACGGCAAGCTCAAATTCACCCTGGCGGGAAGCGTGGGGCTTGCCGGTCTTTTGTAATGTATATCAAGTGCTGGGGGCTTTTCACCTGACAGGGCATTGTTCTCTGTGTGGCGGTGGAGCCCCCCCCCCCGCCGGCCTCCTCCTTTCCTCCGGGAGCAGGTTGGCTGCATTGTTCGTGGAGGTGCAGCGCGCTAGGGGCTGGACGGGTGTCTGCGGTGGGGGGGTGGGGGGCGGAGGGCTTGTTACTGGGGTGGAGGGGAGGCGGAGGGTTGAGGCGTGACGCCGACCCTGGCGAGTGCTCTGACCTCAGCAGATGGGCAGGCAGGGGTGTCTGTTCAGCCAGAATTAATAGCGTGTGCCGTGTCACATTGTCTGAGCCGTACTGTCCAAAAAAAAAAAAAAAAAAGCCCAGCCCCTCACCCCAGGCCTCTGCTCCTCTGCCCCCTCACTTACTTCACCGTTTTTTTTCTCTCTCGCTGTATTCATCTGTTTTGTAGCGTCTCTTACTTTCTTGAGATGGCAAATAACAAAGTAGTAACAACGTGAGTCTCTTTGCTTGACTTGACTGTTCCGTCTTTCTATTCACTAATGTTTCGCCTGATCCAGACATAAAGACCAATTTTACCCTAATTAGAGAGGATTACCGAGCTCATACAAACACGCATAGAAAAGACAATCCTATTGGTGCATCCTGACATGACAACCGAGACAAAACAAGAGAAAACAGGCGGCCGTTCCAGCCTGGTGTGTTTAGGCCTAATGTCACCATGTCCACTTTGTTTTTTTCTCTGCTTTGTTTTGTGCCGAATACACTCATCGGTTTATGTCTCTTTAGAATTGCTTCAATACTGCCCACAAGCAGTCCCATTTGATTGAGTCTTTTCTAACACAGCTCCCCACAGCTCTACGTGAGTGAAGATTGTGTGTACGCTTGCGACCTCTGTCTGAATGATGGCCGTGGTTTAGCTGCTTGACTGATCACCCGGCAGCTGCCACGTGACTCCCGCGACCCCTCCACACGTTCACCCGCTCGTCCATTCATTCAGCAGCCCCAGCTCACCCCCTGACTCAGTCTTACGCACTCGGCTTCTTACCAAACCACCTGCTAAGTCGCCATTTCCTCCCATTTACCCAAACTGTCAGTCATCCGATGCGTCGTCTCTTTTCGCGCCGCTGCTCTCCACCAGACTTTCTCAATGACTGTAAAGTTTCCCCTCGTACTTCAAAAGCCCTCCATACCTGAAGCCTCATTAACCTTAAGAAAAGAAAAAAATTAACAATAATTTGTAGAACAAATCAGAGCGCGCAATGCAAATCTATTACACGTTGAGAACTCATTATTATCCTATATAAGGGACATCTCATAAAATATAAATATTGTGTAAAATCTGTCTTTCATAACTCATTTTTAAAAGGAAAACCCCTTAATAGGGTCCAAGTGTTGACTATAAATGTATGTGACTATCACAGGTAATATTTTAATAATTGTAGATATCGAATTTTCTAGAAATCTCGGCAAAAGATTATACTGCATAATGTTTTTTGTTTCGTTTTAGATTAACTAAGTCTATATATCTGTGCATGCATGTGTGTTAATCTTCCCAGGCAGGGGTGTGGATCTTTCCGGGGCTTCTCTGGATCTCCTGCCAAACTGCCAGTGAGGGGTCAGGAGGTCGGCCGGCGCTCTGAGCTCATAGGCCCCTTGTAATCACCAGCGCTCTTCCTGCCTCTCTGGGTACGGGTTGTGGGGTGACGGGGTCAGGGCCCGTGTACCACGAACGATGTGTGCGTGACTGTGCCGCTGCCACGTGTGTGTGTTTTTTGTGTGTTTTGCGAGCGATAAACGGAGAGAAGAAACAAGACAGTGTGCCCTTGCACCGTGTGTGTGTGTGTGTGTGTATGTGTGTATATATATATATATATTTATCGGCTGCTGTGCATGTCAGACAGAAAGATCTGGGTCAGGGTTTTGACAAGTTCACTTGGCTGAGGTCTTCTTCCACCCACCCTCAGGCTTGGGAAGCAGCAGAATAAAAAAAAAAAATATCGCTGCAGTCAACAAATTCATGCAGTCTATGTAAACTATCTCCCACAAACAATAGCCACTGAGGACGGCCATACGGGCCATGAAATCACAATCGTTTCCACATGAAAGTGTGTTTATTTGGGGATGTTTGGACAAAATGAGCTTGTACAGTGTTGGCGGTGGGTGTCCTTGCAACTCAACAACCTTTCACTTATCTGGGCTCCGTCTGCAAAGGAGGGCAGGAATACAACTCGTTTTACATAAAAGAAGAAGGGGCTTCGTGGAGCAGTTTCAATTTTCGACACGTAAAGCTTTCACTTGGAAATAAACTGCTGTGCAAGTTATTTTTAGAACTCTGCCTCATCTGACAGTGAGTGTAATTAATAGGACGCTGCACATTTGTAATGACAGCCTATAAAACCTTGTCCCCGTCCCTCTCGACCCTGTGATTATGCTGTCAGGGTACACCACGCACCGTGGTGTAGCGTTTAAACAGGTCCGGGACAAACGCGTGTGCAGATGATGTGCCCCAAAACGGCACAGGAAGCCCCAGGCCAGAGCCTGTGGCCTTAACAGAGTGGCTGCAGTTTCTAGAATGTTCCAGAACATGCCTCCATTTGAAAAGTGGAAGTAATTTGCTGATTACACTGGTGTCCGCAGGTTGCCTTGCCCAGGTCAGGGATTACAGGAAACCAGCAATCTTGAGGCAGGACCAAACCCACAAACAGGACACCCAGTTTATTACAAGATGAACACACACACTTCAGTTCACCTGCAGGTCTTCAGATCTTGGGAAGAATCTGGAGCACCAGGAGAAATCCCACGCAAACAGACATGCGGAGAACACCCAGGCTGGGACTTTTTTTTTTTGTGTTGTGCTGCATTCCATGTACCTCAGAGCTGAAAATGACGTCATGCCCACAGCACCATTATTAAAGTGCCACCAAGCTATTGTCAAATATGGCATAAGCAGATGAAACAAGAATCACTACCAAGCTGTTCTTGTTTTATCTAGGCATGTAAATTCAGAGGATGTCTGACCTTATACTTTACATTTACATTTACAGCATTTATCAGACGCCCTTATCCAGAGCGACTTACAATCAGTAGTTACAGGGGACAGTCCCCCTGAAGCAACATAGGGCTAAGTGTCTTGCTCAGGGACACAATGGTACTAAGTGGGATTTGAACCCGGGTCTTCTGGTTCATCGGCGAGTGTGTTACCCACTAGGCCACTACCACCCCATACTTATACTTGCAAACAAGTGCACTGTGTTTTGCACCAGTTTGAAAATAGTGCCCCTTAGGTTGCAAGTGTACCAGTCAGAAAACCGAAGGAAGCTGCTGACAACCTTTCCAGTTGGCTAAAACTTATCATTTCTGTCCACAGAGCACACTGATTTAAAGAGGACCAATGAGCCAGAGGTTCTAATAAACTGCACATTTACACTTGGGAACAGTTTATTTATGTGTGCATCCCCCTTGGTTTTTTGAGGTTAGGGTTTGTAAAACTGGCCCTCGGATTTGACTTTGTACAATTATCCTTTGTACATTATAGCCTGAAGAAAGTGGCTTGCCAGAGAGGGTTTACCAGGACTCTCCTTTTGCCGGCATTTTCCTGTTCTTTTGTAAGGCTGTGTTTACAGCAGCTACTTTGTTAAAAAGATGCTGCCCGTAAGTGGCCCTCAAACCACATCACTGCTTGGTGAGATTTGAGTGATGCTAGCATAACCAAAGCCTCATGCAAACAATATGGAAATCTTAACAATTTTGGGACTTGTTCATGTTTGGGGTTTTGTGTCAACAAAATACACATTTGACTATAAAGTCAAGTCGATTCGACCCATGAAAGGAATTGCAAAAAGTGACTGGTGAAAGGATTTGACAAGGAAATCAAAGTACGCTCACTGTGTACTTTTGTCTTGGCGAAGCTTTAAACATTTCTTGCTAACACCGTATTGCAATTAGTCGACAACTGTGACCAGTTTTTTTTTTTCCACAGTTGACCTTTGACATAATGGCACGGCATGAAAGAAATTTCTGAATCTGCCAAAAGGTTACATTTTCCTTAAAGGAAAAACAATCTTGAATCTTTGCCAGGGGCTCCTCTCGAATCTGTGAATGCTCTGTTTTGTGCTCCATCGCACCATAATCCAGTGCAGCCAGTCCTTTTTCTTTTTTAAAGGGCGCACATCCCCTTCATCTTATCTCTACGGATCAAACGGTAGTCATTTGACACAACGACTGATCCACCATGTAGGGTTTAACTCGGTTCAGTTTCGGTGAGGAGGGCCTGGACCCATCTCAAAAGTCAAAAAAATTCAAAAATTTCTTTAGTGTTCATAGGGTAATAAACAACATTACAAAAAAAAAAGAGACGGAGATGTGTATTTTACATGGCACCAAGACTGAAACAAATGAGACACAAGGGGCATGTTTGCCTCCTTCACATTAAATATATCTTATGGGTCTTTTGGGGAAAAAATTAGCTGGTCCTGTGGTGTGTTTCCCAAATCTTTCTTTAGCAACTTATATAGCTGAAGCTGCATAGTTGCAGATAAAACCCATCAAAGGGGGCACTCTAAAGTAGGACAGGATCCATAGACTAGCATTTTGGTACAAAGGACAAGAATTTATTTTAAGCTTGGTGCTGATTCATCAGTCTCATATAACCATTATGCACATGTCGCCAATGTTAATTTAGATCCAGTAAAAAGACATGTCCTGTTCATGCTAAGTTAGCATTTATGCGCAAGCATTATTGGTTCAGTGTTAGAATTCTCGCCTGCCATGCAGGAGGCCTGGGTTCAATTCCCGGCCAATGCAGCCTAACTCTTCGGGCAGTGGTGGCCTAGTGGTTAAGGAAGCGACCCCGTAATATGAAGGTTGCCGGTTCGAATCCCGATCTGCCAAGGTGCCACTGAGGTGCCTCTGAGCAAAGCACTGTCCTGCTCCGCGGGCCCCTGTCATGGCTGCCCACTGCTCACTAAGGGTGATGGTTAAAAGCACATTTCACTGTGTGCTGTGCTGTATGACAATCACTTCACTTTACATAACGTTAACACTTTACATAACGTTTTTAAAACACAGAGGAATATTTCAGGCCCGTTTTATCTGCTTATCGAGTGTGATTCGTCAAATCTGTTGCTGTGATGAACACGTGAGTTCCAAGGGTGCCTTTTCATGCATCAGACTTAAACCAATGAGAAAAACACTGGAACTTTTGTTGACTAACCGCAGTGTAAATTACGGGGGAGCTCCCCTGAAAAAGGATACAAGCGCTGTTGAAAGCGTCCATTGAGACTTCTGAAATCCTCCATCGAGTTCTGAAAATAGTCTGCTTTATGTTTTCATTTTTGTACTTTACTGTTCCTTGCATAAATAAAACAGTATGAAATATGTTAGTCTTGTGTGTTCATTTCATCATTGCATTCCATTTTCTGCCGCCACTAACTAACTCAACTTTGAGTCTGTTCCTGCTGTGGCGTCCATGCATGGTAGCGTCCAAGTTTATACGCTCGCCGACTCGAATTGCTAGATTTACGTAGCAACCTGAGTGAACGCGCCCTTTGAATGGAAGGCGCTTATTAAGACAAAGAATTCGGTGTCCCCAGGAAGCCACTGTGTAATTTGAACCCTGCTAACGACAAAACTTTGTATTTTAACGGCGGTGAATGTGGCCTGAACTAACACAGGGAGGCGTGGAGCTAACCGGTTAGCGCTTACTAGCTAGCTAGTATGTGTGTTTCAAGCTTGTTAGCTCAACACACGGTGGTAGTTTGATATTAAGCCGTAAGTGTGAGCCTCAGAACTCGTTGCTTTAGGGAGCTTGTTCCTGTGGTTAGTCGTTCAAAATGCTCACATTGGACACATTAATGAAGTGAACGCTGGATTTAATTAGACATTTTTACTCATCTGTCCTGGTTACGTGTGCTTTCGAACATTTACCGGCCTCCCCCAGTTGCACAGAAACAAAGGTCCTTTCTGATTCCCATGTTTTATATACTTTCTTGGGACCTTGTGTTCGGTTGCTCTCGAACTTTTGCCAAGGGCTCGGCCTGTTCTCTCTGATGTATTCCACAGGAGCAGCCAAACCATTCTAACAAGCCCTTGTTTTGCTTTACGACAATGTATTGCTTTTCTAGCAATACATTTACATTTATAGCATTTATCAGACGCCCTTATCCAGAGCGACTTACAATCAGTAGTTACAGGGACAGTCCCCCCCCGGAGCAACTTAGAGTTAAGTGTCTTGCACAGGGACACAATGGTAGTAAGTGGGATTTGAACCTGGGTCTTCTGGTTCATAGGCGAGTGCGTTACTCACTAGGCTACAACCACCCACAAAGTCCACAAAATACAAAGCCCACACTGGTCAAAATCTAATCAATAAATATAATAAAATGCTACATTATAAATAAATAAATAAATACACACATAAACACACACACACACACACACACACACTTTATGCATTCAGATCCAATAAAGTGTTGATCCATGCACTCTGAATTTAAAGAAGCATGCTTTACAAGCAACAACCAGGTATGATTAAATTTAACCTAGGAATAAAACTTAAGCTTTCATCCTCTTGACTTGCTTCACCTACGTAAAACCTACCTTATCAGCCAGGTCTCTAGTATGAATAAAGTCCCTCTCCCTATTAGAGTTACATGGATGAATAGGTTGTTTTGTGCTTGGAATTTTGCTGCAAAACCAAAAACTAACACTTGAAACGATTCCTTTGTGTGCAACTGCCTTGTAAATGACTACACATTTTATAACTGTCTTTAATCAGGGAAATAAAAAAATGTAAAACATATGGTTGATTATGGAAAAGAGACGTTCGGGGCTTCCTGCAGGCTGAAGGTGCTTGCTTGCCTATTCCCTTGTTAAACCGGAGTCTTGGTTCAAGCCTGGGTCAGAGCTCGGCCCTTTGAAGACGAACTCTCTCTCCCTCTGGGTAGCACGTCCTCCCCATTAGTCAAACTGTCTGCCCCGGACTCCCCTGGGTTTCCCGAACGGGCACGGAGGGACCACGTCGCCCCCGCCGCCCTTCCACCCAGTTCACTTCCAGCACAGTGAAATGTCAGCCGCATCCCATGATGCCCTGTGGTTTTTCATTCATGCACTTAAAGGGAGGTTATCTGATTGTCATCTCTGGTGCAATGCCCGAGTGGAGGGTTATATTCATTCCGTGCACCATTTCTCCCGTCAAATATTACGAGCAAACTAAAACGGGCACTTTTTTTTACTGATTCTAAGCGCAGCACTAATCCTCCTCAGAATTTATATAATTGACATAAGACCAATAATGATGGTTGCACGTGAGACGTACTAAAGGTCACGGGTCATGCAGAAAGAGGAAGTAGCACGTGTGAGGGATATCAGTCATGCTTATCAAAACTTGTTACAAGTTTTATCATCTTCTGAGCGATAAGAAAAAAAAATTATACTCCAAAAAAAGGTTATTTCTTGTTTTATCTAGTTGATTATATAAATCCATACAATATGACCATGCAATACCGAACAAGACACACGCTTAGCATGTAGCTACATGCCTAGCGCCAGCTTGGGGGGGGGGGAGAAATGGCCCTGTATCTAATTTCTGAATCAGAGACTTGTCTGGTCGCAGCCACGTCACACAAAGCAATTACCCCTATGTACGGTTGTATAAATATATGTCACCCAAAGCAAGCCTTAACAAGCCACCCCCTTGTTGTCCCCCCACGGGCACGAATACGCAACGCCGCACACTCCCGCCCGAGTCCGCGCTGGAGTGACAGCGAAGCATCTGGCTGGGGAGGCCAGATCAGCGCCGGTGAAACGAGACCAATCTTTCTCTTGGCAACACACGCAGGCCGTCAGCAAAGTGGATTTATGGGCCGCGCACTCGCGGCTTAGTCACGATTGCTTGAATTGGCGCCTCGCGCAGCCGTTTTATTGAGCTCGAGAGAAGGGCCGCCGCCACTGAAAATAATCGTTTTACACCTGAGAGCGCACGGGCGAAAGGAAAGTGAGGAGGGAATTGACGGATGAGAAGGAAAGGAGAGTTTGATTGAGGTAAATGTGGTGGAGTAAGGAGACTGGTGACTTGTTCCCGCCAAGTTTTAAAAAAAATAAAAGAAACTTCACATCCAGCCTAAAGAGTTACAGGGCAACCCGAAGGGCAACTTTAAATCACGTCTTTGAGTGGTAATAAAAATATCTAACAACCCTGAGGTCAGAGGTCAAACCCAGGGGGGGTGTAGTACTCTTTATTTAAAATAAATTTCAGATTTATCCGAGTTCTCATAGCACTTTCTTCAGCATTTACTCTTTTTTGGACTTTTGAAAGCCTTTTATAGTCAGGAGCAGTAAAACATTTAGGAAACTTTACACTTCCTATAAACCCAGGAGTAACTGGAGGTCCGGGCTGGATTGTAAATTGGGTGGAAAAGAGAATGGAAAAACGATTTCTGGGGGCGGGGGTTGAGGTCTTTTCGGTGTGGGCGATGGTCCAGTCGCCATTCCCCACTCTCCTTGCGTCCCCTCTCTCTGTCTCCGTCTCACTGGCGCTAATAAAAATGAGTAACGGCGCTGAAGGACACGAAATGCATGGATTTATGCGAGAAGCGCCAAGGTGATCTGCATCTGCGGCGCTGTGGCTCATCGGACTGGAGAATGGAGACCAACTGTAGAATCAGGCTTATGGCCTGATGGCCAGAAGACCCAGGTTCAAATCCCACGAACTACCATTGTGTCCCTGAGCAAGGGGGACGACAACGGACGGACTGTCCCTGTCACTGCTGATTGTCAGTCGCTCTGGATAAATGCTGTAAAAGGCTCATCCCCACTGGTCCCAAAAAGAGAGAAACTCTTTTGAGACCCTTCCTGGCCACGAATGGCTCTTTTTTCCCAGCGTAAGTAAACAGGATGTTTCAGACAAGCCCCATTGTTGGCCTGCAGCATATGCAAACACGCGGCCGCAGTTAATTATGCATTAGCGCATTCGCGAGGGGGGTCCTGTTTGTGGCTTTGAAGTCCGGGGAGGTACAAACGAGTTACAAAAGCCCAAAGACATTCAAATGTGTGGCGGGTCCAAAGAGCCAGGTGCAACAAACAGCGTGGAAGGCAAAAGGGACTCGTACCCCTGCCTCTCAACCCTCGCAGACCCGTGGTGTGTTGGGGAACCTTCCTCCACACGCCCCCCTTTACCCCGACATGCACGCGGAAGCGTTCGAGAGGGTGCGTGTGTGCGCGACAAACGCTCCCCTCTCGGAGCCGACCTTCACGCTGCAGGACCGCCGGACACTCGGGCTTCCCCCAAAGACGTTGCGCACTGCGCATAACTGCGCTCTCGCACCAGCAAACATTGGGGCGGGGGGGGACGGGGACGGGACACAACTGTCCAAGTGCGCGTCGTCGGCGTATTGAGAACGGACCGATCGCGCACGGGTCGATGCGTAAGCCCCCTCCATCTACAGCCAAACAAAAGCAACGCGACGTGTAAGAAATTCCCCGAGCGCCGTGAAATTAACATGGAGGAAAACATGCAGCCGGTTGTTCCAGGAACCACTGCGGATTTAAGACGGCCTGGGGAGAGAGAGAGAAAAAAAAAAAGAGACTCCCGCTTCCTCGCGACATCGTGTGAAAGTTCGTGCCAGACTCCGTCTCGATCGGCGCTGGTAATTTATTACCACGTGAACACGTGGGAACGGGGCTTCGAGCCGCTGTAAGACGAGCCGACGGCGGCGTCCCGCGCAGGTCTCGCGAGACCACGGCCACGGCTCCGTTCAAGTCTATTATGAGAGTTTTTCAAGTCTCGCGTGATCTCGGAAGTTTCCCACGCCTGTTGTTGTGGTGTCTGCCCTTTTCTCTCACTCTCTCTAACCCACCCACCCCTCCTCCCCTCCCTCCCTCCCTCCGTCCGTCTTCCACACCCGCCCCCCTTTCTCTCTCACTCCCTCTCTCCTTCATCTCCAGTCTGCTGCTTGTTGTCTCGGCGGCTCGTTGGTTCTGGGGAGAGGAGCTCTCGCGAGCATAGGAGTTTCGGCGAGAGTTTGCGGAAGATGGCGCCTGTTGTGACAGGGTGAGTCTGAGATTCAGCGCCGCTGGCGGCGACGGGGCTGCACTTAAAGTGGGTTCCGAGCAACGGCGGCCGCGCTCGAGATGCCGCGGGAGCGGGACCGCGCGCGCGCGCCCGTTACCGAGCACTTATTTTCCGCCCGCGGCGGCCGTTCCTCCGCTATGTGTATTGTGTGCGCCTTTTTTTCCTCTCCCCTTTGAGCCCCTCTGTACTGTAGCGCCGTGTTGTGGGTCTGTGGACGGAGCTCGGCGCGGGGTTGCCAGTCTTGCGCTTTTTACGCGGCCCCCCCCTCCCCGAGCGACGGTTGCAGTTGGGAGCGAACAAGGCGCCCGGCGACGGGAAGTGTGGCCGCGGCCGAAACGAGACGCGGATCCTGAAGAGGCTACCGAGTTTTGGGCAGAGCGCGGGGGCTCAGCGAATCCGCCGAGATTCGAGCCTAAAGTCGCACTTCACACAACTGTGCTTAGGCGCTCAAGAAAAATAAAAAAAAAAACTACCACATGTACGAGCCCGGTCGCGTTCCAACATGAATGTGCGGACGCGCGGTTTGTCGTTAGAAGTCGATCCCGCGTGCGTTTTCGTTGGGAATGTTGTCGGGATTATGTGTGGCAGGACGTGGCAACACGCAGTGCTAGGCTAGCCACCAGCTACCGCGGTCTTATTGTGCGCCGCGAGACAACGATGCCAGCGCGATCGGCACGGAAAACGCTAATGCGATTCGCGTTTTTTCTTCATTTAAAAAAAAAAAACCTCTCACACACACACACACACACACACGTATATTTAAAGTTTCCGCTCCGATGTAAGAACCAGCCCTCGCGGTGTTATAAATGCAAACTGGCGCTTTGTTTAAGACGGTGGCTGCTTTGCCCCCCATTTCTCTGTTTGTATTGTTCACATGTGTCGTTTTTTTTGTCCCTGGACGTGTGTGTTTTGTGTGTGTGTGTTAAGTGTTTACCAAGCAGCCCGGCGGCTTCCCCGGTGCAGACAAATGATTTTTTTTTAATGCCGAGTGCAACAGTAAATCCCGGTTACACCAACCCGAGGAGAAAATGCAAATTTGTTAAAGGAAAAAGTCAAGGAGCCTGTTTTAATGGCCAGCAAATGAACAGCACGTTGTTGTTGTTGTTTGTTTGTTTTAATACGCGCGTCGGTCATTAGCCCGTGTCACTTGTCATACGATTTCCTATAAATTAAATGCAACCACTTGTCAGACCCCCGAGTATAATTAAATATGCAAGATGTGTGCATTGCCTTCTAGTGTAATTAATGACTGAAAACAAAATCCCCATTATTGCAAAATCCCCATGAACCTAAATAATCGTACAACTGTATTTTCGATATTGTTTTAATAAGGATCTGTCCCGGTCACACATTAATACCCATGAAACCTTTTAGTTCTCCTTCGTGACCTTTATTCATTTGTCATTAATGATCCAGACCAGAAACGGCAAGAGGTGAATTCCCTAAGATTCCCATCGTTGTGTTTTTTTTTTTTTTTTTTTTTTAAGAAAGTGTCATCAGGCTACGGCCGCTTTGTGACTGTCTGGGTTCGGAAATGCCCCTTGCCGGCTGCTTTTATTTCTGCTGGGACGAGTGGGTAATCCTCCCAGACAGCCCAGTGGGTGACAGACACCGGATAGATTATTATTTTTTTTTCTAAGGGGAGGGGCGTCCCGTGTTTGTTTGGGGCTTTCCAGCAGCAGCAGCAGGCGGCGGGACTTGTTCGATAGGGAGGTGAGGGGCTTGCTAGACCGGCCACCTGTCCAGATGATTTTTGTGTGAGGGGGAGAGGGGAGGGCGATCGCATGATTTTGAAGGAGAGAGAGGACTGGGGGGGAAATAGAGTGCCATAAGGGCCCTTTATTAGCATGTTGGAGGCCATTGCTGTGTCAACGGCCAGCGGCAATGCCTGGACAGAAAAAGGGTTTTCTGTGTGACAGTTGAGCGGCCGGCTCCGCGATTGGGGGGCTGCTCCACCCCCACCCCCCACACGGACCCACACAAACCGTCTCCCTGTCAGGGCTGGAGGGTCTTGGGCGGTGGAGGATGAGAATTAGCACGCACACAAGGAGGGGAAGGAGAGGGACTGTGACTGGGAACTCGCCCAGCGGGGAGCCAGCTGGATTTAGTCCCGGCTCGGTCCACTAGTCTGGTCACTGGGAAGCGAGCCGGCATGAATTTGCGTGGTTTAAAGAGAGGGGGGGGTGACGTTTATTTAAAACCTGAGTCCAGAAAAAAAGCTCTCATATGTAGCCTGGAGGCAGAAATGTGGCTAATCCATATCAAATGAATACTAATATTTTTGTTATTCATTTTTTATTTTATTAAATTAGAAAATTTTGGATATGTGAATTGGGAAAAATCCAAGGAGACGCCACAATTGTTTCTTTCACCATACTGGATAAACAGTACAAGGACAGCTTCTTCACTTCCAGTTCAATTCTGTTTGCAATTTTTGCATTGTGTATGAAATTAATGCATCAACATAACATTTTAGCAGCCATGGTTTTGAATTCGAATTCTTTTGGGCATTAAGTTAAGAGTGGTTTTAGTTGTCCTCGGCAACCAGATTGAATCCGGTGATGCACCACTCTGAAGTTTTCTTTGGGCCCCTCCCAATTTATTTTATTTAGGGATGGACCGATCTGATATGTCTTTTGTATATCACATCAGATATCGGTAAACCGTGCGCTGATTTATTAAACTGATCTATTCAGTTAAATTCTATATATTCTATTTTTAATGCAGTGTGTTGGTGTTATGTTTTGCGACGTGAAGCACGGGACGAAAGGCGAATGCAGCTGAATGAGAAGAGCGCTCTGTCTGTCCGAGGGGCCGTGCTGCAGAGTAAACCGAGTTCAGACAGTAAAACGAAGTTCGCTGTGCTCATAAGACAGCATCCCAGGAAAAACGCTACCCCTCTTCTCATTGGTTGGACACATCCCTCCGCTCCAGATGATCTCGCCTTACATGTGTACAGATTTGGAGTTTTCCAAATCCCTGGTAAGGCAATAATGGGGCTTCGCAGGTCTCTGATCTTACCCAGAGACTGATAAGATCAGCTTTTCCCCCCATTCCTGCTTTTTGTTTGTATCTGTGTGTTTCGAAACCCTGACCATTGCGCATGCATGAGCGGAAACCGATTGGGCAAGCGCTTCGGATTTGGAAACTGACAGCCGCCCCTGCGCCATGTAGACCTAGAAGTTAAAGGGTTTCAGAGCAAGTAGCAGCGCATGTCTCGTTTAGTCTGCATGTACCACCCCACGAGTCTAATCACGTTGCGCTGATATTCCTGTGTGATAGACAGTCATTCTCACCAATCAGATGTGTCCCATGTTAAAGCCACACCCACTTAAACGCAAGCAAAGATGTTTGCTCTCAACTGGGAGTTTTTGTGTTTCAATGTTTAATGCATGATGTAGGCGCCAAATGTTGTATTGTTAAAGGTTGTAATATCTTAGGTGGAACACAGGGTGGCGCATGCAACTATTCAGGTTTACATTTATCAGACGCCCTTATCCGGAGCGACTTACAATTAGTATTTACACAATGGTAGTAAGTGGGATTTGAACCTGGGTCTTCTGGTTCATAGGCGAGTGTGTAACCCACTAGGCTACTACCACCCTATGCCGCCTATGTTGTTGGTAGGTGTTTGACCCGGAAGGGCAAAAAGTTTTTGACCGCTTACACAAACGCTACGGCAGCTCCTACGGGACTGCTTGCACGAGAGCTTACACCAACGCTCAGGCAACGCCTAAAGGAGGACTGTACTGCTGTACTGCCTACTATGTGCTGTATTGGAATAAATGGACATTTTGTATTTGACATCAAGACTCGTTTAATTGTGTAGCTTATAATAGTAGCAGAGAGTTTAGCAGTGTTACATGACGCGCGTCAGCCAGGCCACATCCTGTGTCAGGCGCCTCAGCAGTTCGGTAATAGACCCAACTCCTTTAATACATGATATACTGAAGTTGCAATTGCGCTGTTTGTCAAATAGCTTAAGTGATCATTTTATTCTTAAAATCGTTCAATCCTACTTGCTACACCAACGTGTTCCATGTCTACTTGCGAAATATGCAGCCCTAGTCTTCCGGGGGCGGCAGAGGCACTGCAAAGTATAAGACAACCTATTCATTATCCATGTCTAGAAACATCCTGCAAAGCAAAAGTATTGGACAGTTCGAAGCTGTGTTTGTGTAATTATATTGTCTTACTAGGAAAAAAAACTGTTTAGGTCAAGAATTAGGTCAAGTAATTCCAGTTTCCTCCACATATTAAGACCAGTTTATTTGTTAAATGCTAGCATCTGTACTTGGCGATGCACACACCAGGTTTTGGTATTGGAACTGCGAAACTGCGAAAGCTTGTGTTGGTGCATTACTAGTTTTATAGTACGGGATTTACTGCTGTTTATATTATATTTAGTAATGCACCATATGAAACATTTTTCATTTAATTACATGACTGATATGGTCATCGATCCTTTAAAGGTGTTGTCCCCAAACACCAGACGATGGAACATTTTAGGGGCCCTTTTTACACCTACAGGCTTTAGTGCACTTGAATCAAACTCGGCGCCTGGTGTGGTTCGTTTTTACCAATGTGAACACCGCAAATGCACTCAAATGCGCATCAAAACAACACCGAAACCCACAAAAAGAGCTGGTCTCTAGTGGTGAGAGCGCGTTCTGGACCAAAATAGGACCAAACACTATCACATTGCGTATTTGAAGATTTGAAAACAGTGACGTACGGGAAAAAGTTGAGGTCGTTTTTCACAGTTCAGTATGATTAATTCGTAACCGCGTTGCATTTTCAAATGTACGTTTTGTTTGAAGTGGTAAATGCATGTCCAGGCAACCGAATCAAGATGAAAATGATGCCACGTTCAAAAACTGGCCGACCGATTCGGACCAAAGCTAACAAACTGGTGCAAAAGCGCCCTAAGATCGCCTGCTTCTATCCTGATCCCAGTAGTTCGGTTTTGTATTGTCAGTTGTAGGAACAACTGGGGGATTCTTTGTTGCCTGATGAAGCCAAGTCCTACGTTTTCAGAGACCTCGGCCCTCAGAGGACAAATGGCTATTTGATACAAATGTTTTCAGATTGTTTAATGTTAATTTTATTTATTTTTTTTTTTATTCTCTCCCAGGTACAACCCCACTTTTGTGTCTTGTCCTGAGGCGGTTTCTGTGTCTTGTTTCAGATAGATTGGCTGAGCAGCAGCGCATGCTTGGATCTTTCCTCTTTTAGCACTTTGCGTTGGGGGGAAAAAAAAAAAAAAAAAAAAGACAAGAAGAAAGAGATTATCGCAAACACGGAGCCCGAAAGAGCGTTTTGGATCTACTGACAGACAGACTGAGCCAACCTGTTGTTCCGAGTTATGTGCTGTAACTGTATCACGTATCGCAGGATGCCAGCCCGGAACGTTCCTGGGCTACAACCTGAGCTCTGAAAATGATCCTTTCTTTGCCAAGGGGGAGAAACACAACTTTATCTAGCAGGGGCACGGCATATCGGCAGCGCCTTATTTGAAATAGCCTCCGTATCGCACGCGGTGATAAAGGCCTGAATCACTTTATAACAACACATCGCAGGCGGCACAATGCTTAGCCTGAGGGGATGTGGTTTGATTTATTTTTTGTTTCAAATAAAACTGTAGCGGTGTGCGTTACGAGCTGAAGTGAAGCTGGACTCCTCTGGGTGTGCATGATGACACCGCAAAGCCTGCTGGGTCATGATAGCGGTTGTGTGTGTGTGTGTGTGTGTGTGTGTGTGTGTAAGAGAGCGAGGGGGAAGTTCCCTGAAAAGACGAGGTGAAGATGTGTTAGAGGAGAAACGCTCCCTCGGGAGTTCTCGTCTTCCCTAATGCCTCTTGTGAAAGGAAGAGCTCTGAGAGTTGGAGAGCGAGGGGGGGGGAGTCGAGCAGCAGATGTGAAGGCCGGGGCTCGCAGGTGTCGAGTTAAAAGCGAGCACAAATGCCGATTCACCTCTCGCAGCCCTCCCCCCTCACATACCTGGCCGCAGGTAAAGGGTGACTGTTTAACGCCGACAGCCGGCCACTGTGGCCTTTGCGGCATTCAGAATCGTCTCTCTTTTTTTTTTTTTAGGTCATCATACAGCAGGGCAACTCTCGTAAAAACCCTGGGACTCAGGTTGTTAGACATGCGCCACCGTTCAGACGTTTTAGGGTACTGATGTCATCGCTTTCTATGAAATGGGTTTGAGTAGAAGAACCAGTTTTGAAATAATGATTTTATTGAAATAATCATTTGCTGTAATTTCAGTTTGGCAGCAATTGTTGCTGATAAAATTCCTCTCTACATGAATGCAGATGTCAACATATGACAGAGCAACTCTAGTCAACACTGGAATTCAGGGGGTTTAACGTGCACGGCGGTTTATGGTCATGCAGAAATGTCATTGCTTTCTATGAAAGGGGGAAAAAAAAACATTACACGAGTTTTAATAGAAGAAGCCGTTATTAAAGTTAAAAATAGCGATTTCATTTTTTCAAGACCAATAGTTGCTGATAAAGGTTTTGCCTACACGTCTGCAGATGTTCCATCACTAATAGACATTTCCAGCTTTTTGATCAAATTGATGTAATTGGTTTTGGTAGCTATCTTGAAGAAGGGAATCTAACTACCCTTTAAGTTTATGTGTGGTTTATTTCTGTCACTCAGAAGACGATCTTTAATGATCTTTCAATTAGCCTGTGCTTGGAGCCGGTTAGTGCCGATACCTGTATCAGTCTGTATTTATGTCTCTGCCTAAAGTATCTATTTTACCGTAATCTGTCCTAATAAATGAGAAAATGTGGTCCAGTAACTGCTTTTTCACCTGCTGCCAGATTTGAGAGGGGAAAAAAAACCTACTGACATTTTATATTATGTTGTGGCCTCAGCTGCTCCTGTTTAGTTGTAATGTAATGTAATATTGCTGCATTGTTGTATCAGTAATACAGATCACGTTTCATTACATTTACAGCATTTATCACTTACAATCAGTAGTTACAGGGACAGTCAGGGACTGGAGACACCTAGGGTTAAGTGGTAGTAAGTGGCTTGAACCTGTGACTTTGTGCCCTTCTTGCTCATAGGTGAGTGATGATTGATTCTGTCCCTGCTCACTGAAGCCATATCAGAATGAAACAGGTCCCAAACTTAATAACCACTTTTCGGTTTGCGTGTGGTGACTTAACTTTTGGTGGATTTGAAGGATATCCGCCATGCGTCCAGATATTGCAACAGTGCTGCGTGTTGCATCAGTTTTTGACTCTTGACAGCTGCCGTTTCGACTGTACTGCAGGCGTGTGCAACCAGTTGCTCAGAAGTTGGAGTGCAGAACAGGCAGAATGTAATTTAGGCACATTTTGTATTTGAGTAAATAGTAAATCATATTTTTGTGTTTTTAAACAACTGCATCAATAGTGTGTTGACGTGAAATGGCTCTTAATATGACCTATTTTTGCTCCAGAACTAAGCCCATTTAATCAAGGCTTACTGTGAAACATTTATGATGTACATGAAAAAAAAAAACTATGAAATACATCTTCAGAAAGAAAGGTTAACCTATTTGACCTTAGTTTTTATTTAAATTTTTTTTTTATTTAATATTGGGGTATAACATATTTAATATGTTATACCCCAACTGAGTACAAAGGTAAAAAAAAAAGTAAAAAGAAAATATATATATATTCAACCCGCGAAACTCAGGCTTCAGATTCCGCGAATGTCCAGGAGACTTTGCACATACACAAAAGATGCACATTTCTGCCATTTTATCAATTCCCGACAATCAATCAAGATCATAGCCCTATAACACGGGCTACAAATCAGTTAGCACCCTAAAAATACGAAACCTTGTAGATGCTCCGAGTCCACTTAGAGAAGTGCAGTCACGTGAGGATGCTTTTATTTTACTTGCTGCAACGTTTTAAGCACACCAATATCTTCGTTTTGCATCAGCAATACAGATCATGTTTCAGTGCATTAACAGATATTGATCCTCGGTGATTTAAATTTTTTGAATTTGAATACATACCAATTATGTGCTTAAGGTGTATATACCCTTGAGTGCGGAAGCTGTCCTTACACATTGCCCCCTCACGGGATGGGACAAACGCAAGGGCCACATTTGCAGTGTGCTGTGCTGTGTGTGTCATGTGTCACAGTGATAAATAATCACGATTTGAAACCCTTGGGTATTTAGTGCTGTGCAATTTTTTTCAACCTGTTGTTCTTTCTAAGATACCCCCAAAGTCTTAAAAAAACACATTTCTAAGCATCATCTACTATTGTTTAATGTTATAGTGATTGTAGCAAATAACAGGGGCTTTGATTTATGATGAAGGTGATGATGAGTGGTGACTGTATTTGGTTCTGAAAATGATGTGGAGAACTAGGCCAAATGTGTTGACATTCAAGGCGCAGTAACCTTAGACGGCCTCTTCCAGCAATCTGTTTGTCCTGTTTGCAAACTGATACGGGTCCAGATGTACGATGGACAGGAATCTTACAATGAGTCACCCCAAGACTTTGAATGCGCCATTTCTGCTCTGTGGTTGGTGACTTAAAAAGTCAAGTCACATCTTTCCCAAGACAAATCGAAATGCACTCTTTCAGCACCACAGAAAAGCCTAAATCCTGAGTTCAAACACCCCATCTTTTGGGCCATTAAAATAAAAAGTTGAAATTTGGGTTGTGGTAGCATGTTCGGGGGAACATGAGCCTGCCAAGTGACACCACGTCTGGTCAGGTGCTTTCCAGTGAGTGTCTCACAAAAGGACCTATTCCATTGTATGAATTTAATAATGATTTTTATTGGTGGAGTTTGAGTGGAGTTTTTTTTTTTGTTTCCCCCCCCAGATTCAGTCTCACCTTGGATTTGCTCAATAGGGGTTTCGAGCACCACATCTCATTCGTGATGTGCACTCAGTGCCAGTGTTTGTTTTAAGATAGGTTGATTTGCTGATATATCATCGCAACAAATCATGACCCCACGTGCCCACTGGGGGACACACAATCTCTGTGGAAACGTATTGTGATATAAATGCGATGAATTATAATTCGCTGGCATCTAGAGTCATATATATCCAAGTGTAAGTTAGATGTTTAAACATTAGAAAGAATTTATAGGACTGACATATGAAATTTTTTACGTTCGAAATTGTATTGTTTTTCTTCAGTTCTGCATTATATAGGTTATCACGGACAATAGTATATTGTGTTGCATTGTGCACCATTGGTGGCTTGTTTACTTACTTTGAAACGCACGTTTCTGAGGGATATAAATGCCGGCGGTTCAGATCCCTCTACCACCACTGCACATTACCCCGTTGTGCTTCAGAGGGGACGGAACATGTAATTACAGGACCAAAGTCGCTCAGATAGCAGCGTTTGACAAATCGATCAAACGCCAGCGAAGATGTCTACCAGGCACCTGCCGGACAAGTGGCGCGCCGGATTAAAAAGGCAACAATTCCGCTGTCATTGGCACTCACCGCCACATGCAACATGTTTAAACATTTTTACAAAGGGCCCCGAGTGGGTTTGGGTTTGGCAACGTCCACATTTTTCCTTCATATCCATTTTTTTTGGTTACATTGGAGTTTTCCATAGTTAGTTTTTTTTTTTGCTTTTTTTTTTTTAACGTGTACCGTTCTTTTATATCCACCGCCTCGGGACTAAGTTCTCCCGCCGTTTCCTTGCCAGGAAGGGGATTTGAGGTCTGCAGCAAGCTTAACCTAGTGATGTGAGAAGGCATTATATGCTTGTGTGAGCTCAATATGTTTTCAATACACTTAACTTTATCTTGCGGGCGCAAAGCGTCGACGTGATTCGGGGAATGAAGACGTGCAGCCTTTTTCTTGGAGTGGCACGGTTGGATGCATTGCCGAATTTCCTTTTTTAATTTATTGTTTTAAAACTTGGCGCAACTTGGGGAGGGATAAAGGAAAAATTGTGTTTTGTTCGTGAACTGGCAGGGCCAAAAGTGCCCCCCCCCCTTCCCACCGGTCCCTCAACATTCAGGATGTTTCATTCAGAAAACATGAAGTGCCCGTCTGTATGTTTTCGTTCACTTTCTTTCAGCTCATTTTCAGCTAAGTGGGATGTTTTGGGAGGCTGGCGGCCACAGGAAATGAAGGCAGAAACTGCCCGAATCGGGGAAGGAAAAAAATTATTTATTTATCCTTCTTTTACTCTGAGATGAATTTCCTCAGAAAGACGAGGGTCCCCTCTCCACATAGTTTGACAGGGTGAGGTGTTGTGATGCCGGCCTCTGCTTTTATTACAGGCCAGATGAGTGCAGGCGTGTTGGGGAACATCTAGCCGTTGTGTAAAACTCGGTTTCCCCTCATTTCTCTGGTCAGGAAAATGAGTTGTTTATTGTGGCTGGCTGTCGGGACCCTCATAGCGTGGAGCATCTGTGAGTTGGAGGTAAAACATGAGGACCCCTTTTCAGGGCCAGACCTACAGTACAGGCCAAAAGTTTGGACACACCTTCTCATTCAATGTGTTTTCTTTATTTCGTGACCATTTACGTTGGTAGATTCTCACTGAAGGCATCAAAACTATGAATGAACACATGTGGAGTTATGTACTTAACAAAAAAAGTGGAGAAATAACTGAAAACATGTTTTATATTCTAGTTTCTTTGCTTCTTGATTACTGCTCTCTCGACACTCAAGAGGTCGTCACCTGAAATGGTTCTCCAACAGTCTTGAAGGAGTTCCCAGAGGTGTTTAGCACTTGTTGGCCCCTTTGCCTTCACTCTGCGGTCCAGCTCACCCCAAACCATCTCGATTGGGTTCAGGTCCGGTGACTGTGGAGGTCAGGTCTCCACTTTTTGTTAAGTACATAACTCCACATGTGTTCATTCATAGTTTTGATGCCTTCAGTGAAAATCTACCAATGTAAATGGACATGAAAACAAAGAGAACACATTGAAGGAGAAGGTGTGTCCAAACTTTTAGCCTGTACTGTAAATGGTGCAGCAATTCCTGTAGGTTGTACGCTAGCGACCTGACTATACAATGGGACCACATCTGTGTCAGTTGAATAAAAGCATTGATAATCTATTTGCATCAATGTGATCATCTGTCTAGACGTTCCTAAAATGACCATTGCAGAGGTTGTAATGCCTACTGACTGCACTCTGAATAACATGTATTACGAGAGTAAAACAAAGGAGGAAGGGGGCTGACAGTCAGTCTTGCCAGATTGGGTGGTTTTTGACTGATATTTTTTTTGGGGGAAATGCTTGTTTAGACAGCAGTTAAATATTTAACACTATGTTCAGAGTTTGGTTTATTTTTTTTTTAGTCACATATCTGGCATCGTAGGATTCCACTAATTTGTGTGAGGGTATGTTGATTTGGAGCTGGTGTAAAAGAGCAAGTGTTCTGATTCAGAAATAATAATAAGGACTGGGAGAGTAGTTAGTTCCTCCTCTCCAACATAGACACAAATAGCAAGGAGTATTTTTTTTTCCGTAAATCTCAGACATACTTGGTTTTTAAGTTAAAAGTTGTTGGAATTAAACTGTTATAAGTCTCGCCCTTCATTATGAATTGCTGTGAGGCGCACAAGGAGTCTGAGTGTGTTTTTTTTATTTTTTTTTATTATCCTATGTAAATGATATGTGTATTTACTTTTTTTTTTTTTGTCATGGATGCAGGTTTGATTAATAAACCAGAACGACGTTCTGTGGTGAGGTAAATGTATCCTCTGAGTAATCACATGATAATTTTTGGTGTATTTTAAGTGTCGTGGTAAATACTGGCAGGTGACGTGATGGTGTTCTCCAAACCACACGTGACAATGACTGAATATTCGGATAATTAAGGCGGGGAAAAAACATTTAGAGGAGGTTTGCTGGCCCAGCACTGCTGTCTCAGGGTGCCTGGGTTCTCTGAACTGCATTGTACGTCAGTCTTGTCCCGCCTCGTCCTCCTTCGCTGAAAAAGCCGTCCCTGGTCTCGGAGGGACTGAACTGGGTTGCGGACTGGAAGTCCCCACAGCGTGGAGGAGACGGCCCTCTGTAGTCTTACACTCTATAATTAGCATCGATGACAAGCAGTCGTAAGAAGCGAAGCTGGGTGGATGCACGCAAGAGAAAAGACCAAATTTTCAACTATTATTATTATTATTATTATTAGAATCATCTTGTCAGGTCATGATTAAAATATTAAACTGGGCTGATATTATTGAAAAGTCAATGTGACTTCTAACCTTTGTCTTGACCACCATACAACAAATTATTGATTAGCAGTTTCTGTTTTTTAATTAGGCCTTTAACAGGCATATAATACAAAATATTCCTTCTAACTGTAAATTCTGTTGATTCTTTTTTTTTTTTTTTTTTTTTTTTCCCTGTACAAACAGGTTCGATTTCAATATATATCCTGGTATAAAAGCGCTGCTGTCGTACAGAGTGCCAGAGAGGAAGGCGTGGCTCCCGCCCCATAAACAAACGTTTTCATGCCTGATCTTGCCACGGGCTTTGTCCTTTTGCAATAGTTTCTGACAGCATCAGGGCATCGTGATTGTGCCGATTATTTGGAACAATGTTCTCTGGATAGGTGAGTCGAGACCATTGAAGTGCTGCAACAAAACATTGTTTGCCTGTCGTTAACCTTTTAAAGGCTGTTTTCTTGTAGACTTGCGTGTTCCACGGTCAATAGGGAAGGTGTGAATAGAGGGTTGTGTAATAATACTCTTTCAGCACTATTCAAAAGACAGAAACTTTTTTTTTTTACCTAATGACTTTCGCATCATTGATTTGTATTGGTAATAATCCTATTACAATGTGCAAATATCATAATTGGCAATCAAGATCATTACCTTGTTAAGACCGTTTGAAATAGTTCCGGACAATACACACAAATTTTTGCCGAGGCGGTAACGCGGTCTAATGAAGTTACAGTTGAGCTGAAATTATTGGGGAGTAAAATGTATTATTCTGTTACAGAGGCATCCACACACATTTGCACAAAAACCTTTTGTGCACCGTTTGTAAGCATCCCGGTGTGACGGGAGCCACTAGGCTACTAGGGTGGTAGTAGCCTAGTGGGTAACATACACGCCTATGAACCAGAAGACCCGGGTTCGAATCCCACTTACTACCATTGTGTCTCTGAGCAAGACACTTAACCCTAAATTGCTCCAGGGAGACTGTCCCTGTAAATACTGATTGTAAGTCGCTCTGGATAAGGGCGTCTGATAAATGCTGTAAATGTAAATGTAGATGAGGGACCCTCCCTTCTGCTCCGGTCCTGTTGCACTCTGCAGACTTTCAGACGGGTGAAAAAGGGGAACGAGGCGCAGTAGCAAGATGCCTTGTCCCACCCCCCACCGCCCCCCTCTGCCATTACAATAACCGAAACCAGACAGTGGAGTAGAGGTGACACAGAACACATCCTTGACACCCACCCGCTTACGCCCCCGAGCCCCTGAGCTTTCGTCGGCTGCTGTGGCTGCAAGTGGACTAAAGGTCACAGAGAGGATTTTTTAATTTTATTTTTTCCTTGTTTTCTGATCAAGGTGAAGACAGTGAAATATCAGCCCCTCCCCACTCTCCTCCCACCTCGTTGAAACGTGGGTCGCTGCGCGGGATGGTTAGAATCCGAAAGTCTGCCCGCGGAGGGAAACCGTGGTCATTTTGTGGCTCGGCGCTTTCGCAACGAGGCAGTAAGAGCGCACCAGCGGCTCGTGGGGGGTGGAGTTTTACGTTCCCAGGGCCACTAATTCGATAAGGATTCGGGGGGGGTGATTTATTTATTTATTTTTCCGGCGGGGTCTGAGGGGGTGGGCGGCAGGCGACTGAGTGCTTGCTTTACACCATGACCCCCCCAACCTCTCTCCTCAATCCATTCCGGCCTTTCTCTCCAGCATCTGTGAGTCATCGCGTTGCTCTTCGGCCAAGTGCTGAGATGGAGAGGGAAAAGAAAGAGGTCATTCAGGGTGCATGATGGGGGGGGGGCAGAATTTGATACCGTGATTTATTAATTCCAGCTGTTGTGATTGCAAGTAAATGCATGACCTCACTTTACTTTGCAATTTGAAAGGCAAAATGAGTCTGAATAGAAAATATAAAAAAAAAGTGAGTTTGAAATATCGGCGTCTTTGATGACGCTGTGGGAATAGGCAGGGCAAAGCGTTGGCTTATTTCCAATTGTATTGTCATTGCAAAGAATCTTATTCTCATTACCCTCATTAAAGTGCTGTATTAATGACCTTGCAAACACATCACCTCTGGAACGAATTTCCTCTTTATATAAAACTCGGCACCTCTCTACACTTTTGCAGCTATAAACAGCGGTTGCAATTTTTTGCCTTCTCAGTATGACGAGCTGGTTGGACAGCTGGGACTGGGGCTGTGGGTTTGTTGGGAGGTTATCATATTGTACAGAAGATTTTATTGCCTCTTTAATCAGTATGAGTGTTTCAAAGGATTTTCTATTAAAAGTGAAGTGATTGTCATTGTGAAACACTGCAGCACAGCACACGGTGCACACAACGAAATGTGTCCTCTGCTTTTAACCACCACCCCTAGTGAGCAGTGGGCAGCCAACCGGCAACCTTCTGATTACGGGTCAATTTCCGTACCCGCTAGGCCACCATAATAATCAGTGAACCCTACAGTACAGCCCACACGGAACCCTACAGTCCCCCCCACAGTCCCATCTGCAAGCCACTCTTAAAGACCCACTAAGCACACCCAACGTCTCCATCACACTGTACTTTTGCTTTTTAAATGTAAGGTTCTCTGCCGTTTAATAGGTCTTGTGATTGTATGTAAATTAGCTGATAGTCTTTGTTGAACTGCAGGTATGCAGATCTAATGTGTACGCGGATCTTCCATTTCCCACTACCATTTACATCATGAAAAATGTCCAGACAGGGTTTTTTTTTTTTTTACTAGTTTCATGTTTTTAATGGATAAATAATATTTTATTTCTACATGACCCTTTACAATTGAACAGTGGTGTGTATATATATATATACACACCAATTTTCTCTCTATTTAATTAGCAAGGATAAGAGCATTTTTACCACCCTATGCCGTATGTTATCTAGTATTTATTTAAATCATGTGAAAGAAGAACATCAAAACAGTAATATTGCATGCACGTTATTGCCAAGCATGAGCATCTTAAACTGCTGGTTTAACTGGACACTGAGATATTAACACGGCATATGCCTGTACTGCAAAAATGCAGTTGGGGATCAGCTGATAATGTATTTAGTGTAACTGCATTACTGCATTATAAATTTCTCCTGAAAACCTTTACACTACCCTGCCATGGGGTGCATCTGAACGTTCCGTCTCCGTTTGCAGCTGGTCACACGCAGGCTTAAAACAAACAAGAAATGTAGACTAACCTCAGATGGCCTGGACGGGCTTCAGTGCAGCTCTCTCATGGGAAATGTTACCCAAAAGCTGCATTTTTATTTTTTTTTTTATTTTAACATTTTTGTTAAGCATATGGGGAGGCAGGGAGCGGGGGGTAAGCTGTCCAGGCCATCGGGTGTCACGTGACTACAGCGAAAACCCTGCAAGGGCTCTGCCAAGTGTTTCAGCCAATGGTTCCATCATTTGTTCTGTCACAATTAAAGGCTTGTTCACCCGGTGTTCTCTGATCAGTGCCTGGTGAGCAGGTGGTGCTGGGTAGTCACTGGCGGCGCGGTTCAGGTTGGCGAGCCCTGGCTGACTCCAGGCCAGGCGTCTGGGTCCAGCGTGCATCCAGTTCTGGTTAAATTTAGAAAATGCTGTTGCTAACTAAGGCATAACTAATGCTGCATGTAACTCGTATCTGCGCAGGCTTGCAGATTTCTTGACTCGACTTTGCAGACACCGCCACACCAAAGCATCGGTCCTGCCCCCTTTCAGCATCCCTTAAGAGCCTAGTGTAGTGTTTTATTCACTGCTGTTTCTTGCTGGAATCTGAAATGCTTCGTATCTCAGAACATCCGGGTGAGATTTAAAGCCTTAGTTTCAGGGCAGTGGGTCTTTACCAGCACCACTCTGTCTAATTAGCAGATTAGCACTGATCTGTGGAAAGGCTCAGATTTTGTGTCTGTATCGAGGTTAAACACTGAGCAAAATGTAACATCCGATTCTAGTGGATGTGTTGTCGAATGGTGGGAAAACACAAAGTGTCTCTCTGTTTTTTGAACACTGTACTCATCACAAAAATATACTGGTGTACTTTTGGCAATGGGCATCACGACTAATAAGAAAATGAACGGAAGGAAAAAAAAAAAAAGTCTGTTTTTATAACTTAATAACTTTATTTGGTTAGTTATGTCACATATTCACGTTAAAAAAACATGGGTTCATATTAATTTTTGGTGTGCACAAACCAACCAGCCAATCAGAATTGAGTATGTTGCATTTTGTATCTTTTTTTTTTTGTATTACACAATTGTAAATTTTTGTGTCAAAGTATCTGATAACGCTTTTGATTGCACAAAGCCAGCAATGTAAGAATGAACCTCCAGCCAGATGTGACCTTGCCATGATATGTTTGTGAATCATTTACGTAAGATTAAAATCTTGACAGTTTGTGTATTTATTTAATTTCTGTTTAAAGCGAGTACCCTCTTGCTACAGACCTCCCTTGCACCCATATATCCTTTCTCTCCACCGGTCGGTCTTGCATTGTCATACTTGCTTCCCCCCCAGTAATTGTGAAGTATAAATATTTTTGACGGAAATACAGAGTCGGTTGGACACATGGATGCTTTGCCTGGTGCAGTTTTTTTTTTCTGCAGCTCCTGTGTTATTTCTCATTGTGGCTGTTCAGAATGGCTGACTTCCTGGATTATATTTGGTCACTTTAGCTACCACAGAGTCTGCTTAGTGGATCTAGGTACATACGAAATGGGCTTCTTACACAAAAAGGCAATTTTTGGCGTTTTGTGTGGCTAGTTCTGTGTTTGAGACACAAGACCCATCCCAAAGAAATAGTTATGCTGCATTTTGCTCTTCTGAGCATTATGTGTTGGTTTGAGAAGAACATGGGAGGAGGGAGTGTGTGTGTGTGTGTGTGTGTGTGTGTGGACCGAAAGGGATTTTGAGTGTGTTGCATAGTCGTTGTGTTTGCGTGATTGTTTCGGGCTGGTGTCCAACTGTGAAATGGCTCCAGAAAGCCCCATATGGAGCTGCAAGGCCTTCCTTGTTGTTGAAAGTGGCCAGAGAGAGAGGGAGCGAGCAGTTTTTCTTTTTTCCCTCCCAACTTTTCCCCTGTAATTAAAATCTCCCCATGTCAGAGGAGCGAGCCCTTCAGTTCTAGCCAGCACCAGATGGTCTTGCTGGCCTGTAGTGATGCTACGCGGCCTATTCGACCAAACAGGACCTCCTCCAATGCCTCCGTTAACCCCCCCCAACACACACACACATGCAAATACAAACATTTTTTTCATATTGTAAAGTATGGCTAGAGATTTGTGCCGAGTACAAACTGGAATTGCATTGCATCTGACTTCCAAGAAAACTGAAATTGCATTTACATCCCTAAAAATGTAGCACAAATTCGCTTCTCCTAATTACAAGTTCTGACA